>NC_133537.1:312986237-313226428 GCF_048544455.1 Silene latifolia
TGTAAGTAAGACAAGTCGTAAGCAAAATGGTTCATATTATTATTGATTTGAAATTGCGCGAAATGCGCTAACATTTGAGCCAACTGGTCAGAGCTCAGTGGCGAGATAGGGGTATTCGGGACAGGCCCCGGAATACCACCATTAGGAAAAGGTGCATAGGAAGGGAAAGCTAGGGGAGGGGTATTTTCAACACCTGACTCCTTAGACTCAATCTTAGGACCTAACTCAGACTCAGACTCAGACTCCGACTCAGACTCAGAATCGGTAACATCATCTGGTTTGAACATCTCTCCTTCTCCCGTTGTCAACTTGAAAAGAAGTCCTTTGTTGTCAGTCCACTTGATTGTTTTCCGCCATCCCGTGTTGGTCCTAAGAGGATCCACATCGGTGATGAGGGTAGATGGGTCAAACCGCTCGCTTCTCAGGATCATGCTTACCAAATCTTCGTTTGGTATTGGTGATTTCTTCTCTTCACCGAAAAGGAGACCCATAGCTTTCTCGTCATTTATTGGATCCGGTTTGGTTTCTACTGGCATCACGGTCAGAATGTCTTCAGGGATGTAGTAGAAATCTTGGAATACTTCGATTCCTGGGACCATAAGGTTCTCCTTTGGGTCAAAGATAGGTTCGGGGAAGTCCATGCAAGGGAGTTATTCGCCAGGTCTCACGAAGTGACCGTTTAGAGTTAGGTGATACGGTCCCATTTTAATATCTCGATCTTCGATCGTTTTTCCCCTCTTTTCCCGTAGATCTTTCTCAGTGGGCTCATATCCAAGCCCGAACGTTACTCCCTTGGCTATTGGTGGTTTCAACTCGAATGTACCCTCCTTTCTAGGGTATAAAGAGAAACCGAAGTATTTCCCAGTCTTGAGAATCACGCGAGGCATGGCTTCCCGTGTATAGATCCATATTCTCTGCTTCGGAGTTCAGCTCGATCATGTTGACAATCTCGAAACCACATGCGTCATTGGTAGCTTCAACCCTTACTTCGGAAGTAATGTCTCCTCCTGCCACCGTAATTGGCGTGGCGTCAATGGTGACGGTTTTGCCATTGAGTGGGACCTTGATTTTTCGATGCAGCGTTGATGTTACGGCCCTTGTAGCGTGGATCCAAGGCCTCCCCAACAATAAGTTGAAGGATGAGCAAATGTCAATCACTTGGCAACTCACTTTCTTTTCCACTTGCCCAGTCTGTACTACCAGGTCGACAAGTCCACTCACTCGACGCACAGTGCCATCGAATGCCCGAACTGTCTGCATAGTGGGGATGAAGTCATTCTTCTCCAAGCCCAGAATATGCGCCGTTTTCAGAGGGAGTACGTTGACAGCCGATCCGTCGTCCACCAAGGTCATAGGGATATGCTTGTTGAGACACACGGTAGTAATATAGAGGGCCAGGTTATGTCGAGGCCCGAACGGTGGCAAATCTTCGTCGGAGAATGTCACAGCGTTGGTAATTTGAGGCCGATTCTGGGCGATGTGAGTGACCATGTCCGCAGGAGTAGTATTCGACGACACGGTCATGTTCATCAAAGCTTGTAACAAAGCTTGACGATGTTCGAAAGAGCTTAGGATAAGTTGCCAGATAGACACGTCGGCCTTAGTCTTTTGGAGTTGCTTGATGAGGGAAGCCTCGGAGGTCGACCCTTCACCAAGAACTTCGACCACCACCGGCTCTTTGAGAGGTGTCTTGTTCGGCGTATCTTTAGCTTTCTCCACACGATACGGGCGTCCGGATCTAGTCAAATGGTTTGACTCTAGGGCATCTTGCCTCACCTTTAAGATTTCTTCTTGGGTGTGAGGAATTGTCGCACCTTTGACGAGGTAAACATCATCCTCGTCATCAGCCCAAACGCCATTGATTTCATTGCCGCTTCGGAGTATGTAAGGAGTACAATCGACAACAAAATCCCCGAATGTAATCTCGTTTCTCGAGCTTGGTAGGAATTCGGAGCAATCTACGAATATTCTTCCGACGAAAACCCCTTTTAGACGACATGGGCGAATCAAGTGAGAGTAGTCGACACTATCTTCGGTAGAGACAAAGTTAGTGTGGTCGCCAAACGGATTGGTGACGTTGTTGGGCTTTATGGCCGGGATTGGGAGCGTTCCGTTCTCAATCATATCTTGAATTTCGTGCTTTAGTCTAAAGCACCTTTCAGTATCGTGTCCCTTCCCTTGATGAAAGGCACAGTAGGCATTTGGTTTGTACCATTTGCCTTGTTGTTCAGCAGGTGGATCCGGAGTTGGACCAATGGGCTTCAACTTTCCTTGGGCCATGAGCCTTTGGAGAGCATAGGCGTAAGTGCACCCGATATCGGTGAATACCCTCGGAGCTTGGCGCGGAGGCCTTTTTTTATTGTCCATCTAAGAGATTGACAGTTTCAACAAAGTGAGCCGCTGCGGGCGCTTTTGCTTTAGATGACGAAGCCCCTTGGTATCCCTTTGGCTTCTCAGCTTCAGCAATTCGGACATCGTCCTCTACCTTTATCCCGATCCTTATCAATTCTTTGAAAGAACCAAAAATTTGGTATTTCAGAGCATTACGGTAAACAGGTCGTAAATTCTTCACGAACTTATCTACCATTTCAACTTCATCAGGCTTCTTAGCTAACTTCACGCTTTCAGCGCGCCATCTTGCGAGGAATTCAGTAAAGCCCTCTTTCTCCTTTTGCGTCATAACCTCCAAAGTTCTTATGTTGGTTTGAATCTCAACATTGTCAGCATAGTGCTTACAGAACTCCACCGTAATATCTTCGAAAGTGGGGAAGTTCTTAAGGTCAAGATTGTAGAACCACGCCTTCGGGTGTTCTCCCAGAGATTGGGCAAAAATTTGAGAGAGCATATCGGCAGTACTCCTTGGTGCTAAGTACCCTTTATAGGCCTTAACATGGTGGATGGATCTTGAGTGCCTTTGAACTTTGGGATGTCGGTGAGTACCATGTTCGTGGGCAACTTATCCTGAACTGGGGCATAGGCCCTAGCATTCTCATAGTGAATGTTCTTCCCCTGGGAGAGCTTCAAACGGTCCTCAATGAACTTGAACCGTTTCTCCAGATCAGTCAGTGGTGGAGGGGAATCTTCACCCAGCTTAGATTCGATTGCATCCATTCGGGTCATCATGAGGTTCACGGCCTCAGTAAGCTTGTTAATGACATCTTCCATTGCTTGACGTCGGGTTTTTGGCGGCCTTTCTACAAGAAAACCCCGTACTGAGTCAATATTAAAGTAAGAGCCCCTGCACACTTAAGGACTCGACCTCAACTTGACTCAAACAAAGACTCGACTTGAGATTGATTAAACAAGGGTTCGACTCACGGTTTGATTTAGACATCGGTTCACTTTAGACTCGACAAAACGACATGACTCAAACTGTCATAACTCGATTCTAAACTGGACTCGGTGTGACTAAACCCGTGATTGGGCTAACATAGCCCCTGGGTTCGTGTGAAACGTCCATAAGGGCCTAGCTTGGACGTTTTTTGTGGACTATCCTAGACCAAAAGGTCGACCAACATGACTCAAAGCCCAAGAGGTGAGCTTGGGTGACCCAACAAGGTCGTGTTCTAGACTCTTGGAATGAAAAAACGTTTAGCCTAACACGGCCAGGACCCGGACACGACTCGACGCATTTCATGCTTGGTTGAGGTTCGAGAAACATTTTGGATCGGATTTGGAAAAAACGAAGGATTGATTTGAAAATGAGATTTGAAATGGGCAGCATGCCGGCTATAAAAGCTCATTTTTGGGCCGAAAATTCTAGTCCTATTTGGGCAGCATTCCGCGTTTTTAAAACCATGCTAGTTTGAAAGTAAGTTGTTCAAAAGTTCGGTTTTGAAAAGGACATGGGAATTTTCAAAAGAAGACTTGGGAAAACAAATTGCACATTGTCATTCTCATGTTATAAGGATGTATGCTCCTAGACATCTCTAAGTCTCGGCAAGTCTTCTACGAGAAGGTCTATGCCCTCCATCCTTTTGCGGTCTTATAGAGCAAGGTGTCTTAAGGTAAAGTACCTAGAAGATCGTCCCCACCATCAAGAACCACGCGAGGCGAAGTGGAAGCGAGCAATGTGCAGCTTCCGAGCATAGTGGGACGTCGCCCCCCACGCATCACGAAGAAACGCTGGGACGGCCCGGGCAAGTCCTTAAGGGTTTATGCATGAATCGTAGCACTATGAGTAATGTTTTACTTTCCAACACTTTCTTTTCAAGTTTCACCTCGGAGGAAAAGACCCTAGAAACAAAGTGTAACTAGTCCTCTTTTCCCCAGCGGAGTCGCCAAACTGTGGACAAGGCCCTCGGGAACTGCGTCCGCGGGATCCACACTAGGCATAATCGACTCGAGGTTCTTTCGAATCGAATTAAGACCAATTAGAGTCGCCACCAAGTTTTTTGGGAACTTGGAACCGTTCAAGTCAACTTTACACCTTTCATCGAAAAGCATAAAGCCAATCGACTACGAGTGATTAAAGATAAAGACTTATACCCTATATCACTCGATTTGAATGACTCTCGAAATCCAATGGTATTTAGACGGATCCGCAAACCATAGATCTTGAGTAATGGGTGAGGGTACGTGTTGGGAAGCCCATAAGGACACCCAACCCCGCCCGTCAATAACGGCCTCTACTAAGTCAAGTGTCGGATTTCAAACAAGGTCATAGCTACGTACGATGTATGATATGCAAACGTTGTTTTAACCTTATCATGTGACAACAATTTCTATGTCGTTTTAGATGCAACTAAACTAACTTTGTCAAAGTTGTAATTTAGCATGTGGGTTGATTGATCTAGCAACATACAAAACAAAGCGAACAAGGCTTAAGGGGGAATGGGGGAGCCGTTGGGATCTACCTATTACAAACCAGGCATTCCATGCCGACACAACAACAAATTAAAGATACAACTCGATCTAAATACAAAGCTATACACACGACGCAATACACGGCCGTTTGGTCTAGAAAACCGTGCACAAGAGGGGTGACTCACGGCCTACATGACACACGGCCTTGGGTCACTCCTCGTGATGTGTGCTTTCGCTTAATCCCATCGAATTAGACATAGGGCTACGCACCAAAGCATGCATTAGCATAAACCGGGCCATGTTGCTTTAAACAACATGCGGTTTACTACGCTCCTACAAGCATTGGGGAACAACCGTCTAACCAAATAAGACTAAGGTTTTTTTGAAGAGGTTTTGACCCGTAAAAAAGAAAACTAACTCGAAATATTACAACTCGATAGACAAACTATAAATTATAAGCTACAAAACAACAAAGAACAAATGATAAACAAGGAAAGAGAAACGAAATAAGAAAGACAAAACACACGGCCAACTCACGGCCCAAACCAACGGCCACCCTCACAGCCAAGACAAGGCCAACCTAGTTCCTAAGTTAGGTTCATTAGTTAGATCGAATGATTGCAAAACGGATTAGAAAACGAGTTAGAAAACAAGTTATAAAACAAGTTGATCGATTGAGAAAAAAAGCGCGAGTGTGTTATTCTACACGGCCTAAAGGGTCCAATTAGGTCAGATATCATAAGATTAATGCTTACTCGTCGAGTGTTAATAGGAAGGTGCTAATCACGCACTCCTATGCTAGCGAGAAATCAAGTGATGAGAAAGATGCGTTCAATTATTTACAGAATTGTTAGTTGATTTTTAAAGCTATGTCGATGTACCCTAATGTGTCTAATTAGGTTATTAAATTAATTTAATGTCATCTAAATACGTCATAGGTTAACAATCAGAGGTTAAACTAACATACAACGGGTCCTAGGGTATGTCGAATTGGCCGAAACAACAAGAGGGTCAAAAGCGAAGAGCGAAGTTAGAGACTCGTTTTATTTATGCCCTACCTTGAACACGAGGATATGTAAATGAGACGGGGGTGTACGACCGACTGATGTAGCGGTTTCTTTTCCCATCTCAAGTCAACGCGGGTGTTCATGGTGGTACTTTAACTCATACTCGGACTAACTAGTTTCATAGTTAATTTAAAACAATCGATAAACAAACGAAAAAACAAACAAAAACAAGACAATAAAAAACGAGCATAAAACAAACGAAACAAAAGGGAGAAGAGGAGGATTTGATGCACCCTCAACCTACATGTATCGTTGACACCGTCTTGGGTCGTAATCGATGGTAGATTTTATCTCGAGAGGCCGTCGTCGACGAAGAATAAAGCAAACACGCGTTTTGGAAACTTTCTGGACAGCGATTTTCAAACGATGATATCTCCCTCGTTTCACGACGAAAATTCGATTTAAAAGATGTTTTGAAAACTAGAAAGAGAGGATAACAGGGATCTTAAAGCAACCCCTGCTCGTTTTGGGTTATTGGGCACGAAAAACGAGCACAAACAGAACTGGACAGACAAGAATAAACCGCAAAAAGCAGTGTTATTTCACTCTGTTTTTCGAGGGATTTCGTGTACTCTCAAGGGCAATTTGGCTCGTAAATCTTTGTCTAATATGTAGATGGATGTTATGTGGTTAATTAGGAACAAGAAACTCGAGTTTTTATGAAGGTTTGATGGAGGAACGAAAGGGTTTTCGAAGAGGACACACAAACAGTTCAGTTTGTGTGTCGGTTTTGTTTAGGGTTTTTGAAGGATGTTTAGGGTTTGTTTCTGAGGTTTAAAGCTTGTGGGTGATGGTTGGATGTATGGAGAACTTAGAGGAATGAATGTATGGTGAAGGGGTGGTATTTATAAGGAGTTAAAATAGGTTAAAAGAGAGGGAGGGGCAATCGGGCTTCATCCCGTATGGCTGCTGTCCAGCCGTTTTTGTGAGGGTTTGAGGGGGGTTTTCTTGGTGATTAAGCTAGGATAATATGGGTAGGATACTAGGGTATGGGTTAGGGTTAATGGGTACGGGTCTTGGTAGTGTTTGGAGCGGGTTTGGGCTCGGGAATGAGCTGCCAAAACAGGGGCTGCTCGGTTTATGCGGGCTGTTTGGGGCTTGTTTTGGACGAGAATTTGGGCCGTGGTTAGGGGTTCGAACAAGGGTGGATGGGTATAAGCTTGGGTTGGTTAATGTACTCGAGATTCGTGCCAATTCGTAAAGGAAACGGGCTCAAAAACCGAGCTAAAATCGAGCTCAAAAACAAGTGTTCAAAACGAGTTCTTTTCGATTTTCAAATCGATTTTTCAAATCAATTAACCCATTAAAATAAATGACTTTTCAAATCAAATATACTCATAAAATGATTTTTCAAATCAAATATTTATTTTATTTCCAATAAAATAAAATTGGGAAAATAAATTCAAAATAAAATAAAATAAATTAAATTTACCTAAAAAACCATAATTCAAATATCATTTAAATTAATGAAATGAACTCACTTAAAAAACATTAATTTAAATATCATTTAAATTAAAAAATACTTCATCGACGACGCCCATTCTACCTCGTAAAACGAGCTCCAAATAATGACAATGACAACTAAAGAATACATGTGTCCTATCATCATCGGGTGTTTGTCGGGTTCTCTATAAATTCCAATATCGACGGATACGGGTATCTACAATTATATGTAAAAAAATTTAATAAAAAGTAATAAAATCGGGTGATGGATGGATGGCGGGTGAAATTTCTTCATCCAACCCATCCATCATCCGTTTCATCCATCATCCATCCATCATCCATTTAAGTCGGGTTTTCATCCATTTTTTAAAATCGGGTGGATCGGATTTTGATCGGGTGCGGGTGAAATTGACATCCCTACTCACGGGTCACACGCTTTACCTGTGAGCCTGCATGTCCACGGCCATTCCAACCCCGCCGTGCCTGCCCACTCAGTCAGCAGGTCCATGGCTCTTCCACATACCCATGCCTGACCACAAATCATCAGGTCACAGTCTCGTTCTATCTGGCTAAACAATTATCTCAACAATATTTAATAACAACCCATACTCCTCCAACAACAATAATAATGATAAAAAAACAGATTATAATTTTCCACATCAGTATTAAACCACCTTAGCAATATACTTGTAAGACAACTATCACAATTATTTAACTGGCATCCATCACAATAATAATTCAACAGATAAGTTTATAAGAAAAATTCTTTGACCATATGATGTAATTGAATTGTTAGCCTACCTTTCTCAATTACTCCAAGTAACAAGCAAATTAATCAATTTAGAAAGCCTCTTCCACAAGTTTTCCTCCTACACAACAATTAAATCGTATATAATTATAATCTAATCATCTTTCATAAAAACAAGATGTAAACTACCCAACAAACAACACCCATCTCGCCCTCACACCCACGGTCAAACCGTGACCTACACACGGTGGTCAACGCCCCCACGAATGATAAGGTCTGTCGGTCAACGGCCGGTTAATGGTCCAAGTCACGATGGTCAACAACACACAACAATAATGTAAACAATTGATTTTAGATGAGTTTAGTTGACTTAAAATAATTAGATCTAAGCGATATAAGATCGTCTCAAAGTTGTCCAACAAATCTCTCTTTAGCTTTAGGTTTTAGGTTTATGATGTGAATAAAAGTGATGGGTATAGTATAAGGTTTGTAAACAAGGAAAAATTGAAGATACTTAAATAAATAATTAAATAAACATGGTAATCTAGATAGCACCCACACCAAGTCCACCTCCCTTGTATTACACTCCCAAACCGTCGGTTCCTCCTTCCTATTTGTTATGAAATATTATTATATGGATGTCCATATCTTAGAATATTTCTAGAATATATTATCTTATGGAAACTATGCCCTCATTGTATGTGTATATATACCCTCTCATAATGAAATAAGATACGGTTCTGTCTCTCCCATATTCTCTACCTTCTCTCTACAATTCTCTTCTCTTTATTTCACAACACTATTTTCTTTTTCCCTCCTTTTTATTTTAAGACCCTAACTAATAATTTATTCGTATAATTTCCGTCTTCATAATTCTCATACATAATAAATGTTGACCAACCAGTAGACTTTATCTTAAAACATACTTAAAAATACAGAGTATTACACAGATTCTCATCGTTATTACTTATTTGCTTAATTTACATTATAAGTTAATTTATCTTAAAGGTCATAAAGAAGCATGATCACGACTCTACATATTTTTAAATATTCATTACAAGGAATACTGTTTTTCTAATATCGATGCATGCTTCAATTCATGCACGGTTAAGGTACTTTGAATAAGTTTGATATTATAAATAAATTGGTATTTATTCTTTTGCAAGTTTCATACTGATGAATACGTAAAGAATTTTGTTCGTGCTTGTGCAGATATAATTTAGCTTGAACGGGTATGTTTTCTGAATTTGTAGCCATGAGTTATGGCTAGTCAACGTATTTTTTTTCTAAATAAGATGCGTATAAGTGAGAAAATGAAATAGTTGAGGGGTACACATGAGAAAATCTATTAATATAATTTAGAGGGTTATAATAAGATAAAAGAAATTCATTACTACGATAAAATCGAAACATATGATTGTAGAATTATATTAGGATTTTTTATGTAGTTGTTTGCCATAATATATTTACAATGTATATTGTCACAGTATATTTACAATTTATATTTAGTTATCCATCCATTTCAATCAATTTTATAGATATACCTTTATTTCATTTTGATTTCTGACATGAAGTATGGGATTTTATTCGTTTAGTACATTAAGCGAATTCATACATACTGACGAATTATATTATTTGTAATACACTCAACGAATCACAAACTTGTATCGAGTGTATTAGGAATTTTGTACCCTGATGTGAAGTATACAATCTAATTATCCATTCTGTTTGATACGGCAGAATGCTAGATACCTAGCAGCAAACCTAAGCTAAATATCACCAAAGTAGTGATGGACAGCTTAGATAAAGCTGACTTTGGTAATCGCAGAGCAAAAAGGGTCATGATCCAATCTGCTAGCATCACTGTCTTAAAGGCATTGCAAGAAGAGGGTAAGAGATGGGTTTGAGTTAAACGAAACAATAGGTGGTGCTCCTAAATGTACAGTAGAAGAATTCAAAACGTTTGTAGATTCTGTTGTTATCAACAGGGCGTCAATTTACCCCGATAACTCAAGTTTCACCTATTCTTTAACTAACGTGGTATCACACTTTCAGTCCTATTTGTTGCGCGTATATGTTCAAGGGTTTAGAAACGAATATAAAAGCATCGTAAATGACATTCATTCTGATCCCGTGGCTGAGATTAATTCATATGCCATGGTAGCCGGAATTGATGGATTCATCACGGCGTTTTCACAAACTGCAACTGCATATCGAACTAAGATTTTTTATTAATATTTTAACGCTTTTAATTGTTTTAGATGATTATCATCTCATTCCATTTCCACTAATGATTTTACCGAAAATCGTTGTCTAACTATGAATAAGACACCTGGATACATGACCCCCGTGTTGCCAGGTCTCCTTGTTAGCCAGCTTCCGATAAAAGCGCGTCCATCAACAGATATTATTTATAATCCAATTCTCACTAATTCATCTTTATTAGAACCACATATACCTGCTGGCCAACATTCCCCTCTCCTCTTCCTTGGCAACAACACCTACCAATATTGCTTGATTAGCTTATTTAACTTTAATTGTAATGGTTAGTAAATCCTCTTATACGCGCTTGTAAATTATTTTCCGGAAAATAAAGCATAGATTATCTCTAATTGCTGAAATGGTTTGTAGGGTGTTCACTGATTTTCAAATGAAGATTATGTGGCTGCTTTCAGGTTATAGTATGTATATTTCGAAGAGACAATAGTGCACCAAAGTGCGGAGTCCGAGGGAGAGTTGGACCATGGAGGAAAACAGCATCGTATAATCGTAATCGATTTCACTATTGTAATTAATTCAATGTTAGACCGGTACATTCATAAGGTATTCTACAGAATTATAATTAATCCTCTTTAATATTGTAGTGTTCTTGGGCGTTTATTCTCTTCCAGTGTACTCTGCTGCAATTATTAAACTTATAAAAATTAATCAACAACACAATTAAACAAACTATGCCTGAATCAACTCTAATACATCACGACCAACTATACCTGTGAAATCACAGTTTAGAAGGCACGCACTACAAGAAACAAGGCGATTTCATACGGACTGTTTCTGTCGGAACATACCAAAAAACCGTAGGAATACACGATTTCCTACAAGAAACAAGGTTCGTAGGAATTTTTCGTCGGAAAAAAAGGCTGCCCGACGGGTTTTCAGTCGGTAGAAGTAGGTCCTACGGACTTTCCTACGAATTTTTAAATCTCACGAATTATTTGACAAAAATAACAGTCCTACGGAATTCTGTCGGAGGGGTTAAACGTCCTACGGAATTTCCGTAGGAACGTATCACTCATTGTCGTTCTTTTACATCTACGGATTTCCGTAGAAAAATTCGAAAATTCCATAGGAGCATGTATGTAATTAGGCGTAATCGACCTAGTTTTAGATCACGCCAAATTACCCAAATTCCTGTACAAAATAATAAACGCCCATTCTCATCACTCAACCGCAAAGCGGAAGACCACAATTCCACACAAAAATTGCAATATAGTACTAAATTTCAAGTTTATCATAAATGAAAATAATGTCAATTGTTACGTTACTATCATAAAAGTTCATCAACTATAAAACATGTTATATCCATCAAAATATCCTTTAAACTTAATATAAAGTAATCTAAACCATCCCAAATGACATTTCTGCTCCACTACTTCCATCTCCATGGGGATCTCGGCGAAATTGAGTGAAATGGGAGCATCTGGCTGAAAGAGTGTTTAGTGTTTCTTGCATCTTCATGAATTTTCCATCCGTCTCTTTGAATCGCGCTTGAGTCTCCTCCTTTAACTTTTGATTTTCTTCTTTAAGTTGCGCATTCTCTGCTTGCACCCTACTAAGTATCCCAGTACCAACATAAGAAGTAACGGTAGATCCGGGTGTTGAATAAGTAGACGGCCTCTTGATATACATATCAGCGGCAGTGCGGCACTACCGAGGCCATACAAATGCCCTTTACGAAAGCCACCCACAATTTAAGCGAAAAGCTCATCTTCATCAAAATCTTCTCCTTTTTCCAACAGTTCTGCCTTTCGAGATTCAAATTTTTTCTACAATAAAAAAACAAACACAATAAGAAATAAAATAGTTAAACTAATGTTAAAATAAAAATAAAGGTTGATGCTAGTATATTCTTCTCACCTTTGTTTCTTCAGCCTTGTCATCAGCGAGCACACCATTATGGATATGGACTTGGTTGAATAGCTTAAAAGCAGTTGGTATTTTCCCTTCTTCATCTTTTCTAATCTGTTAAATCAAATTTCAAGATTATTAGTATATAAAATATGTAAGTATTCTATTTGTTTCATATTGTGAAAATAACAAAAGAATTATAGATTTGATTTGCTTATCATTCGCTCTGCTAGCTCAATACTAGAAATAGAACCCATCTTATGAGTTCCTGGAATTTTTCCATCGACCGCGTGCTTTGCCCCATTAGCTTTTCCACTGTCAGACATCTTCTTAAAAGCATCACTATTTCTATAAGCTTTCAGTTGGGCAAAAGAGGTTGCTTGCATCCAATCACGCTTCTCATCATCAGTGTTCACATAATGTAGTATATCCCGAAGACGATCTTTTTCTTTATCAAAGAAAGCCTTCTTAACATCGGCCTCCGGGTCAGAGTGGTAAACAACCTTGTCCTACAATGATATAAAAATTTTGAACAAGTAAATAACTATAATTTAATTAAAGGTATTTTCAACAAAAGTAAAACTTTTTTTTTACTTTAAAGACATTCCACCACTTTACACGGACCTCTTCAGGAGTCTTTCTCCAAGTTGGGCAAAAAACGGTAAAGTTAGTCCTTATTGTAGTTGAAACTTTCTGTGAAACATCCGGATGACCAAACCTTAAACGAACACAAGCAGATTAATTATTACCTTTTTAAACAAAACCCCCCACCAACCTAATTAGCCTACCACTACACAATAATTCACGCAAAACTCAAATAAGGTTATCAGCTGATTGTGCCATTGTGCCATATCTCTGTATAAATGTCACACTTTTCAGAAAATATAATAATCAAAGGATTAACATATTGCTGATAAAATGAAAACAAGAGACTTTGAAACATTATACTCCTGATATTCTGGAAATGTCTCATACCAGGAACTTACATGAAATATTTAAGTAGCGCATTGTTTACATAGGCCATAAATAATCTCATGATATTCTGAAAACATCTATCATAGTCCACAGAAATCAAGTAAGGTTATATATTCAATTGCCTTAGAGGCCATGGCTAAAGAGCAGCCTTTTACATGCATTACGATTTTCAAAACATTAAAGTGATGGATAACGGAAGAGGGTGTGAATATCAGTTCATTTTGACAGTCTGAAACTACTTAATCATGTAAATACACAAACAGTTTAAGTAATTTATGTTCCAAACTCTTTTTTGTGCTTAGTTGTCTATAGGTGCTTGATACTTGAACATAAATTAGAGTATGACATAAATTGGAGTATGACATATATTATGCTTGTTAAGGGAGGGGTATTCAACGTAACAAAAAATAGGTACGTAATTAAGACGGAATCAGTTAGAACCTTATAAACATACTTACCATATATTATCCTCGTAAGATAAAATAATTTTCCCATCTTGAGTTATCGGGGCTGCTGTCTTCTTAAAATTTTTCTTTCCTTTTATTGATACTTGAGTAGACACCTCATTGTCCTCGTTTTAAGGAGTAGATTCTCCACTTCGTATGCTCGAACGACCTCTTCTTCTAGCCCCTGACATAATTAACTACTAAACTCTTCCAAAAACAAATATTAGATGAAACAAAAGAAAGTCAGAACTTAGTATAACGAACTGGTAAATATTGCATCAAAATGTAAAAATAAACAAACATGTTCATAATATAAAGAAAAAAAAAATGTGGAAATATAATTCAATCTTAGTAATCATCATCATTATCATCGTGTTCATTTTCAATATCTTCTTCTTCTTCTTCTTCTTCTTCTTCTTCTTCTTCTTCTTCTTCTTCTTCTTCTTCTTCTTCTTCTTTGTCATTCTCTTCATTTTCATCCAAATTATTCTCCTCCTCCTCCTCCTCCTCCTCCTCCTCCTCCTCCTCCTCCTCCTCCTCCTCTTTAGTTCCACCATAGTCTAATTCATCTTCATTAATCACTGACAAAATGGAATGATTTGTGACCAAGTCTTCTTGAAAACAACTGAATCCACATGAGCATCAATTTGTGTTCTAGCCTTTGTCTTAAACATGGCCCACCATTGATCATTCTTTTTGGAGTTTGTATAAGATGAGAAATAGACTTGTTGAGCTTGATGAGCTAAGATAAATGGTTCATACTTTTGATATTTCCTAGTACGATTAACTTCAACAAGTTTATATTTCTCATGCACTTGCATACCTCTATTTTGAGTTGTCCATCCAGTCACATTTGAACAAGATAGCCTTATATACCCCTCGATTTCCAGCATAACTTAACTCAATGACTTCTTGTAAGATGCCATAATAGTCAGTATCTTCACCAGAACTAACACATACCCCGTAGTTCATTGAAGTTTTATGTTCTACATAAGTGAATGTGTGAAAACTAAACCTATTAATTGAATAACGTGTCCATGATTGAACCCGTTTAGATAGACCCGTTGCTAAAGCTCATAGTAAATCATTGTGATTATTCGAACCAATCACCGATAAATGAATGTGTTAATTAAAAAAAAAATTATGTAAGGAGTAGTAATATATTAAATGTCGTTCAACTCTAGCGCTTACTTAATCTTTAAATCATATTGGAAATTCTACATCGAATTTACTCCAAACCTCATTCGAGGAGAGTTGAGGATGTTGTTTAATAATAAAATCCTCGAATTTCCTGAAATTTAAAAACATGTAATTTTATTTATTTTAATTTACACGATGATTTATGCTTCCTCAATTTATGTAATATTATTTAAAAAAAGATGATCTTACCGTGCTCTTCTAATACATCTTTACAATTTCTTAGAACGTAAATGTGAGCACAGTCATATTCATTGTCATCCAAGTACCTTTTTTTTACCCTTTGAACTAGGGGCACCCTTCTCATCATGTTGGAAAAGCTTGGGCAAAATTGAATCAGTTTGTTCTTCCGAGCAAAGATCAAGCTCTTTTGTTTTTGTGTCTATATGCTCGTCAAAGTAGATTGAACAAAAGTTCGATAACTCTTCCGTTAAATATACATTGCATATAGAACCCTTGACACGAGCTTTGTTACCAACTTTACACTTCAAGTGGTTTAGAAACCTACACAATTACTAAGATATAATGAATGTTTTTTTATAGTTAAATTAACATATCATGAAATGTAATTAAAAAATTTACCTCTCAAAAGGGTACATCCACCTATATTGACGGGTTTACCAACTTTTGCTTCATATGGTAAATGAACTGGTAGATGTTCTGGTGTGGTTCAAACTCGTCGTCAAAAGCTACCAACCAAAACAATATTTATAACTTCACAAACTACTCTTAGTAAAGAGGTAAGTAAAGGTCGGATACCAAGGGACGGGTATTGATGTAGGATTCTCAATTGTAAATAGCTATGTCTTAGGGTGTCACAATTTGGGTTGAGATGATATGTAATCTAAACTAATTAACAAAATGAAAGTAAAGTAATGAAAGCAAAGCAAAGCAATTAAAAAGGGAGTTGTAAACAAATGATTAAAGGCACTAGGGTGTCATGGGTTCATAGGGGATTCATGAGAGTGGATCATACAAACATGTTCTTAATTAGATGCAAGCACTTATTATTATGATGGGATCGAGTTAGTGTATATCTTACAATCCCTAAGAAGGTTTGGGTCCTGGAGCCGAGTCGTCTAGACTGTAAAACACCTACAAGTCAACTTAATCCTTCTTATTCAACTCTATGCATGGTCTAATGAGGCTCGAGTTGGTTTATGTCTTACAAGCCTCATTGAAGAGATAAGAGATGGGTAAAAAATGCAAGGATTCATAGGCTCGCATTTCATCAAACATAACATGTGCATAAGTTGAAATCACAATAAGCAAGCAAATTAATTATGAAAACATATTAGATTAAGCATAGATCAATCCCCATGTTTGTTTCCCCTAATTCCCCATTAACCCTAGCTAAAGAACTACTCATTTATGATCAAGTTTAGCATGCTAATAAGGTTGTCAATCATACTAACAAAGCAAAACATGATGAATAAATGAAAGTGATTAACAATAATTAAACAAGGGCAAAGAGGAATTATACCTATGAAGATGATTCCCAATAATAAAGCAAAGAATAATAAAAGTACTTGATGATTGATGGAAGGTTGTCAATCCTCCAAATTTACCCAAATAATCTTCTAATTACCGAAATAAAAGGAAGAAAAATAGAGAAGTTAAGTAAATATTAAGATGTGATTAATATTGAGAATTGTATTAACTAAATTAAGACTAATTTAAGAGAGTATTAAGATTGGATTAAGAAATGATTAAGAGAGCATTAAGAGTTGATTCTAATCTAGGTAGTACAAAGGGGTATTTTTACTAAAGATTAGGTACAAGGATTAGGGTTACTAAGGGCTTAAATGACTATTAAGACCCTAAGAAAACTTGAGGAAATGCTACTCCCGAGGGAAATGCGCGGATCCTCCTTGCTAGTCCTGCCTCGATACGCTCGTCCCGTGCTGTGGCACGGGCTGTTCTGCCTTGTGATCCGCTCGGACCCTGAAGGAGACGCTCGGATCTTTGCTGCACGGTCCGCTCGTCTTGGGGTCGAGCCGCTCAGATCCTTGCGGTATGGAACGCTCGGATCGTTCTCGGGCCGCTCGGATCCCTGGGCAGAGTGTTTCTCTTGTTTAGCTCCTTAACAATCCGCAAGGATCGTGTTGGGGATGCAAGGATCCTTTCATCATTGCCTATTTCACTTTATTTATCTACTTAGGCCTCTAGTGTTGGTCTTCTCTTTGATGCTTGGTCAGTAGATGCGATCCATTTAGCTCCATTTCGCCTCATAAATGCAAGGTTGGCAATCCTTTCCTACCAAGTAGACAAAACCTCAAAGAATATGCAAAATGAGAAACTAAAGATAGTAAATGACCCAAATAAGTGCTATAAAGCATAGGAACGAGGTTAATTCGGGGACTAAATGTGCTCAAATATGAGTCACATCAAACATCCCCAAACCGAACCTTTGCTCGTCCCGAGTAAAGAGGTGACTGAAACTAGGACCTTTATTTAGACTAACCTACTAACATAGCCGATATGAGACAATTAGCGGGTCTCACTCCGCCTCTTAAACTCACAACAAGACAACCATGAGGTAGGATGCCTTCTTGCAAGGCAAGGTGGGGCTTGCCAAAATGGCGATACATCCAAGCATTAAGCACACAAAAGCAAGTAATGGATGCATCTACAAAAATGAATAGCCACTTTCCTCATCTAAGTGGCGGAAATTATCTACAAGGGAAACGATCTAAGGGTACACACTCCATTATAGATATGGTTTCTTCAAGCTAATAAGCCTAGGAGGATACCAATAAATCACCTCCAAGTTGTGTCAAGCTAGGGTACCTTTGTCCTCAATCGTTAAATGCTTTCGTCAAGAGTAGACTCCTTATGGTGTTAGAAACACTGTAGGATCGCGAAATTCCCCTTCTTGCCTAGACAAGAAGAAGGGCTGTCCCCTCTCCACCATGCATAAAAGTGGGTTCAATGGAAAAAGGGATCAATGTATTTTGAGTTTCATGATGAGAGTTTGCTTTTGATGTTGTTGTTATTCCCCCCAATTTCTTGTGGCATTTGACATTTTTGAGAACAATTTCTTTTTGCCATTTCTTTGATGTTTGGCATTTGATGCTTGACAATTTCAACGTTTTGCATTTTTGAACATTTTCAAAGTCACCCCAATTAGTAACGAGGGTGCTTTTATCAAAGCATAGAAGTTCTTATTTTTGTACTTCTCTTTTCTTTGATGCAATTTGCAAACTTCCTGTTTTTCATTTTTGATTGCTTGAAATCAATTTGACAATTTTTGTGCCCATTCCCTTTTTGTTGACAAAATGTGATAGAGGTGGAGGATGGTTGCATGGTTTCAAGGGTCACCTTGGAATAAACGGTAGCCAATGAGTTATCACACCACAAGGTACTCTTGACTAGTCCTTAATTCATGGGTCAAAAGATACTAACATGACACATCCTAGGGTGTTTTAGAAGCATTCTAATGAGCAAAGTCTTAAGAAGAAAAAGTATCTACAAGGGCCTTATATACACTTCTCAAGTTTCGCAAATAGATGTTTTCACAAAATTTTTCCTACAATGCAACTACATGCCATGATGCAACTAACATTTATACAACCTAATGCAAATGCTTCTATAAACTAGTATACCATATAAACTAAATGCAATTCCTAGAATCACATTGGTTTGTACCGCATCAATCAAAATAAAGCCACATAGTCATTAACATAGAGAGGAAAAAGGAGATTGGAAAGATCATACAATGCGGTCTTCATATTCCTCATGCCTCGGATGTAGCGTAGTCGATCAATGTGATAGGAGGATAAACAAACAAACAAACAAGTATATACAAAATATACATTTCTACACTACAAAGGAATGAACATGTTTTTGTGTTTTTCAATTTTTCAAAATTTTATGGTTTTTGTTTTTATGAAATAAAAGAACATGTTTTTGTATTTTTCAAAAAAAAAAATTCAATTTTTATCATTTTTGATTTAAAAGTCAAGTTGGAATTTCCCATCCCCACACTAGTATGGGCATTGTCCTCACTGGCCAATACGATAGGAAATTATGCAAGCTAAATGAGAATGCATGATTTCTACACTAATATGCAAACTATATGACATATATATAAATGATGCAATCTATTATATTCTATATGATGCATGATTTTATTGGTTGGAGAGCTAATTTGGATTAACTCCCATTCCTTGTGTTTGAACTTCCCTAAACCGAGTAAGACACTATTTCTAGTGTCAAAAAGAGGGAAGTTCATGCACAAGTATGCAATGCATGAAACTAGTTGTCATTTTGGATTTTCAAAAGTGGGAGCAAAATGAGACACCTCAATGGGACCGAGGTGGGAGTCCTTTGAGGGTGGCTAGGACTCAAAACAAATGATCAAGATTAAAAATTTAGAACAAGAGAAATAAACTAAGCTAGAGGAGGTGTAGGAAACTCACAATAAAATAGGTTGAAGTCAAGTAATCAACTTCGCGTATGTGGCATCCTCCAAAAGCTTGTCAATCCTCAATTGTCGCTCATTGCGACATCCTCATCACTATCATCAACCTCTTCTTCATTATCCTCATCATCTACCTCCATTGACCTGGAGGCTTCACCACTCTCATCATCATTAAAACTTTTCTCTTCTTCCTCTTCTTCTTGGCAAGAGTCACTGCCTTCCCCGTCCTCAACAACAACAATCTCCTTCCCCCTAGCAACTTGACTATCCATGTTGGCATCTCTAGAAGCACTTGGGAAGAATACCTCCCTATCCGCCCAACTAGGCAAAGGACATGAAGGATCAAGTAATCCTTGCCTAGCTAAATATAGGAGGGGCGGATATTGAGCACGGTAAGCATTAACCCGATCTTCATGAGCTTCCTTATGCATATGTTGCAATAGTTGGGTCAAGTAGGCATTGCCTACCATGACATTAGAGCCACTTGGTTTGAATTCTTGGTAGGCAAATGGATATGGTGGAGTCACAATGGAGGAGGAGGAGGGTTTGGCATTTGATTCCCTATATTGCTTCATAATCACTTCGGCTTCCTCGGAGACGGGTAGTAGGTAGTTTGGGCTATGAACGGCGATGCGGCATATTTTGTTAGGCAAGATGAAGGACTTAGCTTCTTTAATGAGCCACTCATACTTGTTGTCAAGATTGTCATTCTTGACCCAATGGAACTTATTGATCATAGTAGCCATATCAAGGAGGTTGCTCCCTCTAATCGGTTTGTATGTCTTATCTTTGTTGAAATCTCGGTTAAAATATTTGGCTAACCTCGTCACTAAGCCTCCATTCACAATAAAAGCCGCTCCATCTTTTCCATTATCAATTTCAAGCCACCGATCAAGTAAAAGTTGAAGGATATTGTATTCTTTGGTGAACTTTCCATTGATGTTCATGGTAGACTCAAGGTAGACAAAATTAAGCTCGGTAAAGTGATTGGTGCCTTTTCTTGCAATTAAAGTGTTGCCCACAAACTTGTGACATACTCTTATGCCCGTATGGTGGACATATAGAACATGACACTCCTGGAAAGAGTCAAATTTTCGCCCAGTAATTGCTTTCCAAAGGGGTGTGACATCATATTTTAAAGGCTTCTTTGTATAATGATAGTGTTCTAAAAGACCAAACACTTCACCAAACTCACTCAAAGACATTCGTCTATCCTTGTTCTCAAGGCCGAATTCAACATATTTTCGAGCCTCTACCTTAGTCACCTTCAAGGAGCTTACAAACTCCATGGTCAATGAAGAGTAGGTCAATTCTTCCATTTCGAAGAGGGTTAGCAATCTCATGGACTCGAAAAATTTCCTAGTTATTTCAAGCACACCCAACTTTTCTAAGGTATCTTAACATATAAATTTGGTAGGCACAATAGTCTTACTAGTAAGGGATACAAATGCTTTCCTATGAGAATCGGTTACGAAAGTTACCTCCGGAAAATTTGGCAATTGTTCAATGACCAGAGTAGGTGTAGCTTCCTCAATAGGATTTGCAATCTCTTGAATCTCCACCCTTGGTTGTACCACTACCATACCCTTTGAGGCAAGAAGAGCTTGTTGTCGCTTTGATAAATTTGAAGTTTTGGGTGCCTTGTTTCCGCCTTTTGTTCTCGCCATGTTGTTCTCCTTGTCAAATTTATATCAACAAACCAATATTGTGCTTGAATGCTCCCTGTTTCCTCAAGCTTCAATCAATTCCTAATCAATTTTAGGATTTTCGAAATTGTCTTCAAACCCTAGAAAATTGATTCAATCTGTGAGGGTTTTGATGTTTGGATGGTCTTTTGTTGATAAAGGAGTGATTTAATTTTGATTTGAGGAAGTTTTGTTTTGATTTTGGTGAATTTGGTTGAGAAATTTGTTTTTTTCAATGAGGGGATTGAGGGTTTTGAGGGAGAAAGGATGTGTGTTTGTATTTATAAAAGATGGAAATGATTCGGGGATGAGGAGAATGAATCCTGTAATATTGCTAAGTAGCAGGAGGGGACACTCGAATTTAACTCGGGACACGCGGATCCTAAGTCAGTACCTGCTGAAATTTCAAACCCGTGCTGGGACGTGCGGATTCTGCTCAGGACGAGCGGCTTTCTGCTGGGGACGCTCGTCTTCTCCTGGGGACGCTCGGATTTAAAAACTGTAAGATCATAGATCCATACTAGACTCTCTAATAAAATTAATTTATCTCATAAATTGTCATTTAGGTGATCTATGTAACATGCATGCTAATATGAAAGCATAAAAGGAAAGTATAAGGAAAAACAATTTCCTTACATTGAATTTGTGGTAAAAAGGGCACAAACTAGTTCACCTTACTAGCTTGTTCTTGAGCTTAAACCAAATGGAAGATCCTCCTTGCAAATCTTCAAAAAGAAGATCTCCTTCTTGTTGCACCCAAGAACTTACCCAAAATAATAACAAGTTTTGAACTATAACTTGTTAATATTGTACCCTTGATTATAATTAGTAATACTACTAACTAGTCTTAGTAATAATTTATTTTTACTAACAAGCTTAGTAAAGAGAGTAATAATTTTAGAGAGATGTTGGAGAAAATTATTCACATGCAAAAGTGTTGAGTGAAGTAGTGAAGTAGTGTGAATAAATGAACAAAATAGATGGAGTGAAGGAAGGGAAGTGGCGGGTGGAATAGAGTGTGGTAGTGGACAATTTTGTCTTATATTTTTATCTTACATCACATGCAAAATCTAGTATAAGATAAATTATGGTAGTATACAAAATAAGGTAAAATGATTATGTGAGTAATCATCCACTACACTTATTTTACACGGTCCACTTGCCAATTTACGGGTCCATGTTGGTTCTTATATTTGTCGCATAAATCCGTGTAATTTTTATTTTAAACATCGTATCATGTTTAAATACTTCCAAAATTAATTCGTCCAATTCACTCCGTAAATATACGTGTACCTCTACACATATTATTTACGTACTAATATTAATCACATTAATCAATTAGTACAATTTTAGTAAATTAATAGTTAATTAACTAAAACCCGTTTCCCAAAACTTATTATTCAATTATCGCATAATTAAATAATAACTGCCGCTCCTCGAGTTCGCAACTCGAAATCTCTCTAAAAATACTCGACTAACTTTTTAGTCTACAAATCAAGGGACTAAATAAATTGTATCTCATACAATTAATTAGTTATCTATTAGGGTTCGTTCCTTTAGGTGTGACCGAAAGGGGTCAGTTGATCACCGCCGTCTCACGACAATAACGTCAAACTCTAGTCAGCCAACCATTATCGATTTACGTTAATCAACTGATGAGGATCAAATAAATAAATATCTGATGATATTCCATTAATGAGATTTAATATGTTAACGCACTATTGTGGAGGACACTAACTCCAACAATCTCCCACTTGTCCGACACAAGGTGTGCGCTACCAATTCTCTTGTCCGTTTTAATCTCCCACTCAATGCAAGGTGTCTTTCAGGCCGCACTTGCACATGAACACATCGCGAGTGGTTTTCTCGATCGGGAGTGTGACTACCTGACCGGAAAAATTTCTTACAGATTACTTCCGAGCGTGGCTACGCATTTGTAGTCATTAACTCCTCGAGTGGCCTTGAGATATAGTTACCCAACGTGGGTGGACAATTCCTATATGCCCTATCTATCCTATTGCACAATACAGCTCACCATGACCTAGTAAATGCCCTTTTGGCCTCCTTTCACGGCACAACCTAGGTCAAAAACCAAAGTCACTGGAAAACTGCACCTGCTCAGATAATAGTCTCCAGTCAAAAGAATCGACTCATTAGAACATCTTAGAGATCCCTGCCACGACCAAGTGTCATACACTCTGCCTATGTAATCGACCAGTCATCACATATGACCTTATGGTGTTGAACAACCATCAATCGACTTACAATCTAGTCACTCTGAGACGTCACCTCATTAAGTGACTAGGGATAAAATACAAATTTCATCTTATTCACTTGAATATTGTTCAACATTGTCTCCACAACTTATTCAGATAAACAAGGTATTCAATGTTTTCAGTCAAACTGAATAATTGAGTTCTTAAAGAAACTCTAACAATGAATGCGATCATCACTTATGTAAATATCAATACTCTATCCAATATTTACATAACGATCTTCAGCAATTAAGGTATACTGCTCAATCACATTGAGATGACATAACCATCATGTCAACCTTATGCCAACGGCTTTGGTTAGAGGATTAGCAACAGTTGCATCACTCTAATTTCCATTGCAATTTTCCTTTGTTCTATGCAATATTTTCATCACATAGAGCCTTTCTAAGTACATGTCTAAACAAGTTTTTAGACTCTGGTTCTAAAGCCAGTTAAACACTCCCATTGTTTTCACAGTCTCTCCGGGAACGATATTCAGCTAACAGAACTACTCTAGTTCCATTAAAATCCGGATATCAACTATCTCTTTTACAACATCGGATGTTGTAATGTACTTAGCTTTCGTTCATGATTTATATGTATAACACTTATACATACACATCCTTCATATGACATCTTTTATGTATGACTCCTCATACATATTTGCTTTATACATGTATAACTTCTTATACATATATGTATAACTTCTTATACATATTATTCTTTATGCACATAACACTCTTACATGCTAACCATTCCTTAACGAGGCTCATAATATCTTATAAGCATAGGAATGTTTCCGTGTAATCCTTGTACACGAAATTCATAAATTCCTCCAAACTACAAGAGTAAATCCTCAGTGCTTCTCAAGTACTCAAGGATGCTCTTGATAATCATCTAGTGACACTCACTAGGAAATGATTGTTAATGACTTATCATATTCTCAATATGATACGTCCCGACGAGAGAAGCTTTTAGCATATTTAATAGATCCTGCAGCGGAAGCACAAGAGATCATATTAATTGTTCAACAACTTGAACGAGTCAAGAATATTATCACATAAGTCTCTTGACTATAATGCTAATATCCATAGAGATCTATCTCATTAGATCCGGATATTTAATATGCGCCATGCTACTCTCAAGTACTAATATGTCAAACACATATTTAGACTAAGAAATATCACCTTAGCTACATTTCTAGTCACTAATATGTCATGCACATATTTTAGACTAAGAAACTCACTTTTAGCTCCCACTAAACTCCATGTATCATCATGTTATCTCGACATTCGAGTAATACCGTTTTGATAGACTACATAATTGAACCCAAAGTTCCAACTCTTTGACATATATAGATCACACAAGGGATCTTTCAAGCATGCTAGGCTTCTTAGCATTGACAACATCAACAAAACTTTTCCCAAGGAGAAAGTTTCATTATTCATTTGCCGAATCTCATCCTCATGAGAAGCTATATTGCTAAGATCATACGAATTGATAAAGGCATTTGGGTTGTCACAAACTCTCTATAACAAGCCCAAATTTTAAACATCTTATGTAACCTTTACGACAAGATCAAGGTAAGCTACCAAAGTATTAACCTTAAATCAAGTCTCGAAAACATCTCGTGTTTCCTTCCTTATCGCATCGTGTGCAAAGAGATCAATTCGAATTGCATGGTGACACGCCATCACATAGAGTTCATACTATAGAAAAGCCTTTGATGAGGGTTTATGATTCGTCACTTTTGAAAAGTAACGCAATATTATCGCAAAATTATCTCCTTATAATCACTGAGCTACAATAAAGAACGTCTTCTTGCATTGTACTCACCACTGAGCCTCAATAAATAACGTCTTTTTGCATTGTACTCAGTTTGTGGGTCTTGGACTTCCGCAAGTTCAAAATTTCTCCCACTCTGTCTTCCAGAAAATGAAAATCTTTCTGGAAAGACAGTATTATTAGCCACAAACTCTTTGTTCTCATTTTGGAGGAGTAAAAACCAAGTGGTTCAATTTTGGATAACCCTCACAAATACACAAATTGGTTCTGAACATAAACATTTATGATCCCAAATGTATAAAAAGATAAGTTAGGGACTCTCTCTATCCATATCTCATATGGACTCATTTAGGCTATTATAGTCGGTTTTAAACTTTTAGTGAGAAAATAGCTTACAAAATTGCGAAATACCTCAAACTATATCTCATAAAGTTCGTTTATATACTTGACTTCACCATACTCTATGGTGTCCCAAGGAGAAGGTATTATGTGAACTGGTTCACAACCTTCTTAGTGATTATCAAGATCATTACTTGATATTACCCATTTGATCTTCAAAGTCACTACTTTGAAACTTCCGATCAACATCTTGATCTTGACGTGCTTTTGGTTTACTACTTCATTTTGAAAATATTTCACGTTTCAAAAATCACTTTTATGTCTTATTAAATAGATACGAGGTTTTCATATCTACTTAACAATACGGTAAAAGTAGCCAAGTATGTATATTACCAACTATCGGCCTTACACATCCGTATGTATATGGTCAATCACCTCACTATTTGTGTTTCTTTTCTACAAAAGAAAACATAATACATGCACACATACCATAAGACTCACAATCAAATGGTTGTTCGATGTGCTTATCGTTTATACGTGAAACGAATTTACTTGAGGTTTGATCAATTTGGGTTCACCGGAGTAGAGACTTTAAAATCTACAAGATAGTATAACATTTAGTTTTCGTGAAGGATGTAAAATTCCTCTAACTTGAGTGGTCTAAACCAACCACTAAGTCATCATAGGAGTAGGTACAACATTTTGTTTTAAATCACATAAGTGATGCCTTCTATGTATGAACATAGATGATTACATTCTTTTAAAACTAAATTTAGGTACATTTGTCCTCATCGAAATCATTGCTAATCTAGCACCATTTCGATACAAAAATGTCCTAAGCTAGACGTCTTACGTTTTATCAATTCATGTAAACTTATTTACAAAGAAATGATCCATACTTGGTATCTCATATCAAGATAGTGGAACTAGCCTATCCATTGAGTAGATGTTTCTTTCAACTTTGTACTATCGCATACATCTAGGATTGATTCTTCTTAACTCCCACTCACTTTCACATTCCTCTTTGCTTCAATCAAGCAAAAATGAATCTCATGAAGACCTCTCTTCAAGTCATTTGTGATATTTTATACACTTAATAAGAGTGAATTACTATAAAGTGAGTGCAACATGTGGCAACATCTCAATTTCTTGCGAAATTGGACTACCTAACCGTTCAATTGTCATCATATGTCTAAACTCTTTAGCGCATAAACAATCGATTTGGCTTTTATTGAATTGAGCCATTTGACGGTATTATATTGGAGTATCATTTGTGTTTTGAAAAATCTTTTCGCAAACTTTTGAATTACTCTTGAGTAATTAAAAACTAATATGTCATCTTCATGATGGAGGTGTCACTTCCGAAATCAAGACTCTCTTGATAAAATGTGACTCCCTTTTAAACTCGCAATAAGAGTTTGAAACATGAAAACCCCTTTTAAATATGTATGGATTTTAAGTTGTATAATTTGACGGTATAATACCAATGATAGATGGGTGTAAGTTGTATAATAATCGCAATAATTCTTGTAAGCTGATGTAGGTGAATTAGTAAATCATGTTACCAATCATTGCTACCGAATTCCTTCAAAGAAACCGCTTCCTATGAAAGAACGAAACGAGTATAACAATAAATAGAGAAAGGAGGATGAAGTGCGCGATGTCACACATTTATGAGAATGAACGAAAAATAGGAAAAAATAACATTCAATATTTTAAAAATACTTGTGAAAAACATGTTCAACAAGTTATAGCATTTATATAATGATCTCCCACTAAATTATATAAATGATTCCAAGACCCAAATATTAAACAAAAATGAGCATCGCTTGGGCGAAACATCCCATAATTGTGTAAATTCGGTAAGTCACGTTGACTAATTCTACCTCTAGAACTCTTGGTCGACGAATTTCCTTAAATCCATCTACTAGCCCCGGAACACAAGACCGTCTTATATCCCGTTGAGTCCAACCAATTTTAGCATGTGATAACCGTTTACCACCCTACTTACCCAAGGTAAAAAGAGAACACCCCGCTTGGGCGAGCGTGGCTCTAATGAACAAGAGATTCATAGGTGTTACTAATTGGTAAGGCTAATCTCAATTTTAGTTATGTGAGAGATCTTGTCAATTTAGTCATAAATTCCTTATAAGTGAATTAATTCGGTGAATGTAAATGACGTGAATTGACAACCGCGAAAATAAAATGCATGTGAATGGCGATTTTGGCATGCGCGAAAATAAAACAAGCAAACATGTAAGCATATGAATAAATCCTAGCATGGCCACCTAGTTAATAAAAACTATTCTATTACATTTCTGAAACCAACTCCTTGGTTCCTTGCCTCTTCATTCCATAAGTGGCTCTTCCTTGTGGGATTTGAAACACCTTCCAAAAATAGACTCCGTCTCGTTGTAATCCGTCTTTTGGAAACGCCGGTAAAAATAACTATTACAAATGAATTACATAGCTATTCCTATTATACATTAATTAATAAAATAAATAAAACTATTAATTAACTACAAACCGACGATACGAGATCGTATTTAATTACAAACAAATCGATATTCCCATTCATTTCGGGTAATAACGATTAAAATTAACTAGGCCATAGTAGGTACAACAAGATAAATACTTTAAATAAATGACAATCATTCATTCAACTTAAATAAATATGCTTAAAATGCTGTAAAATGATGCCAAAATCGCCCTATCTATCATTCGTTAGTATCCATCTCGGTTTTTGTGGATTTAATCGATTTTTAACATGTAAAAATCAATAACCAACTCTTAAATCTCATTTAAGTCCAAACTGTTTTGAACCTCAAAATTAGTCCTCACTAATTTTATGATAAATAATTAGTTTGATTTGGTGATATTTTGCTAATTTAATCGATAAAATCATAATATATAAGTAAAAATCCAAAAAAATTGAAAAATTAACCAAAAAATTGAAACAAAAATTTTTAGTATTCTGGAACACTCCCAAGAACACCAAAATGTCATAAAAATTGCCCAAAAATTCCGGATAAATTTTGTGAAGAAAAAGATCGATATTTATCGGTTTTTAACCACTAAAATCAATAAACATCAAAACAAAGTGAAAACACACATACAAAATCACTTTTGACATTTAAATAATATTCTTAAATTTACATAAATTTATCATGTTCAGAATCAAAAGTTTCGAAATTATGATTAATTAATTTGACTTTTATCGACTTTTAACTCAAAAATCAATAAACATGCAAAACAATTCGAACCAACATTCAACCTTTTGCATACAATAAGTAGAAAACATGCATAAACTACCATAAAAAATCCATGCACCGAATCAATATTTAACTATTTGTAGTCAATTTTTCACAAAATGCGACATTTTGACTCGGTTTTCTACCAAAAATCATTAAAAATAGCAAAATAACTTCAAAAATCACCCAAAAATTCCACAAACCTTTTGAGATCAGTAGGTATGCATGTCCCAAAAATTTCGTGCTAAAACCTCTTCTAATACAATTTTTGAGTTTTTATAAATTATCACATAATTCATTAAAATGCTTAAAATCAACATGCAAATTACAAGCCTAAACTCTGATACCACTTGTAAGATCATATATCCATATTAAACTCTCTAATAAAATTAATTTATCTCATAAATTGTCATTTAGGTGATCTATGTAACATGCATGCTAATATGAAAGCATAAAAGGAAAGTATAAGGAAAAACAATTTCCTTACATTGAATTTGTGGTAAAAAGGGCACAAACTAGTTCAGCTTACTAGCTTGTTCTTGAGCTTAAAACAAATGGAAGATCCTCCTTGCAAATCTTCAAAAAGAAGATCTCCTTCTTGTTGCACCCAAGAACTTACCCAAAATAATAACAAGTTTTGAACTAGAACTTGTTAATATTGTACCCTTGATTATAATTAGTAATATTACTAACTAGTCTTAGTAATAATTTATTTTTACTAACAAGCTTACTAAAGAGAGTAATAATTTTAGAGAGATGTTGGAGAAAATTATTCACATGCAAAAGTGTTGAGTGAAGTAGTGAGGTAGTGTGAATAAATGAACAAAATAGATGGAGTGAAGGAAGGGAAGTGGCGGGTGGAATAGAGTGTGGTAGTAGACAATTTTGTCTTATATTTTTATCTTACATCACATGCAAAATCTAGTATAAGATAAATTATGGTAGTATACAAAATAAGGTAAAATGATTATGTGAGTAATCATCCACTACACTTATTTTACACGGTCCACTTGCCAATTTACGGGTCCATGTTGGTTCTTATATTTGTCGCATAAATCCGTGTAATTTTTATTTTAAACATCGTATCATGTTTAAATACTTCCAAAATTAATTCGTCCAATTCACTCCGTAAATATACGTGTACCTCTACACATATTATTTACGTACTAATATTAATCACATTAATCAATTAGTACAATTTTAGTAAATTAACAGTTAATTAACTAAAACCCGTTTCCCAAAACTTATAATTCAATTATCGCATAATTAAATAAATACTGTCGCTCCTCGAGTTCGCAACTCGAAATCTCTCTAAAAATAGTTGACTAACTTTTTAGTCTACAAATCAAGGGACTAAATAAATTGTATCTCATACAATTAGTTAGTTATCTATTGGGGTTCATTCCTTTAGGTGTGATCGAAAGGGGTCAGTTGATCACCGCCGTCTCACGACAATAACGTCAAACTCTAGTCAGCCAACCGTTATCGATTTACGTTAATCAACTGACGAGGATCAAATAAATAAATATCTGATGATATTCCATTAATGAGATTTAATATGTTAACGCACTATTGTGGAGGACACTAATTCCAACAAAAACAACGTGGATTTAAAAATTTGAAGCATTCCAGGACGCGCAGATCCTTGCCAGGACGAGCGGCTTCAAGGTCTGGTACATGCGTCTTGTATATGATCTGTGCAGATTTTGTAACAGACTCTTTTCTTCAATTCCAGCATTCCCAAGACCCACGTCCTAAGGTCAGGACCCTCGGATGCTCCTCTGGGACGCCCGGATCATCAGCAGCTCGAGCGGATTCCCTCCTGGGACGCTCGTATTCTCTTCTGCACCCACGAGCTCAGTTCTGCCCGTGGGGATCTCCTTTTCCCGTATCATCCTTTCTTCATTTCCTTTGTTCAACATTGTAGGTGCACTATGAAGGCTCGGTTTGCCTAGTCATTTGCTATCCCCACACTAGATCAAACACTACACATCAAAACACGTTAAAACACCTCCCTCACTTTCTCTCATAACAAAAATCTTGATCAAAGCACAAAAATGTAAATCCAAAAATGACAAAAATGCAATACAAGAAATAAAATGAGTTAAGGGGTTAGAATATTTACAAATGGTGGTTTAGGGAGGACTCCACCAAACTCTTATTCTTGTGTGAGATGTCAAGGGGGCAAAGCCGAGGTGTTGTTGATGTTGCTCAACACCTTGTAGAAGTAGTCGAAGGCTTGTTCATTTTTATCATAAAGATCTTGCATAGACCTTTGCACATTGTGTTCTTCATTATGGTGATGACCCATGTCAAGATGATGACAAGGATCAACTAAGCCTTGGTCGAAGGTCATAGCATTGCCAATATAAGGATTGACTAATCCTTCAAATTCGTCATCCCATAAACCACAAATTTCACTAGCTTGCTCCTCAATGATGTCATGAGTTGACAAGAGCAACTATCCTTCTTTGTTGTCATGGCCAATGAGGCCTTCTTCATTACTTGTCACGATGGGTGGTGAGCTATTCAAGCTCTCATTGTTGGAATTTCCTTGCTCTCCGGATAGAGCAACTTGAGGGTTATCCACTTTCTTCTTCCATATGGGTGGTGATTCTTTACCCATAGCATGATCTTTGCATAGAGATTCTAACTTCTTTCTATTTCTTTCTCGGCTATAATGATCGATCATAAAACATGGCTCATGGAGTCGGGGATCTCTCATTGTTTTGTCAAGGTTGAAAGTGATTGTTTCATCTCCCATTTCAAGTGTGAGCTCTCCATGTTTTACATCGATAACCGCTCCGACGGTATGCAATAAAGGTATTCCTAAAATGATAGGAATGTTGGAATCCTCCTCCATGTCTACAACGACAAAGTCTACTGGGATGAAGAATTTGCCAATTCTCACGGGCACATCCTCCCATATCCCTAACGGCACCTTTGTTGATCGATCCGCCATTTGAAGAGTAATGTTGGTACATTTGAGATCTCCCATTCCTAGCCTCTTACATACCGAGTATGGCATGACACTTACACTTGCTCTAATGTCACATAATGCTTTGTTGATTGTAGTGTCGCCAATGGTGCATGGAATAGAAAAACTTCCCGGATCTTTGAGTTTTGGAGGGGAACTTCCTTGAAGAATAGCACTACTCACTTTGGTAAAGGCAATGTCTCCAACTTTCGGATGGATTTCTTCTTAGTAAGAATGTCCTTCATATACTTTGCATAGGCCGGAACATGATTGATCAATTCCGTGAATGGGATTGAGACTTCTAAGTTCTTCACAATTTCTATGAACTTTCCAAGTTGATCATCAAGCTTAGGCTTAGCTTGACGACTTGGGAATGGAAGTCTAATCACAATAGGCTCTTTTTCCTTAGCCTTCTCTTCATTCTTCTTCTTTGAAACTTCATTGGTGGTGGGTTCTTCCTTAGAGTTCTCCACAACTCTTTGCTTGTTACTAGTATTCACAACATCTTCATCAATTGGCCTCTTTGGCCCTTCATATCTTGTACCACTTCTCAAATGGATGGCACTAACCGACTCATGTCTTGGGGGGTTACTTTGAGGTGGTAATTGCCCTTTTTGTCTTTGAGAGCTAGAAGATGCTAATTGGGTCATTTGATTTTCCAACATCTTGGTGTGGGCTAGTATGTTGTTGATGGTGATATCTTTGGCTTGGATATCTTTTTGCATTTGGGTGAAAAATTCTTGTTGGTTCTTTTGCATTTGGAGGACCGCTTTTTGAACATCGAAGCCTTGGTCATTGGATTGGTTGTAGGAAGGTTGATTTTGATAATTTTGGCTTTGGTTGTAAAAGGGTCTTTGAGTTTGATTTCTCATTGGAGGTGGGGTGTATGTTGGTTGGGGGTTTTGAACATTTTGGCTTTTGTATGAAAGATTTGGATGAAATTTCGTATTCTCATTGTAATAGTTAGAATAAGGGGTGACATTCTTGTATGCTTGGAAAGCATTCACTTGTTCGTTCGTTCCCCTACATTCGCTTTGCTCATGTCCCAAAGTTCCACAACTTTCACATACTCCACTTGGAATTGAGGATGATGCCACCATAGCATTAACATGTTGTTTGGGTGATTTGGAGGCTTCATCAAGCTTAACCATGGCCTTATCAAACTTCAAATTGATGGTGTCAATATGAGCACTTAGTTGAGCACCCAATTGAGTGATGGAATCTACCTCATGCTTTCCTCCTCTAGTGGCCTTTCGAGGCCTACTATATTGGGAATTATGAACCGCCATCTCTTCGATTTTGGCCCATGTTTGATTGTCATCAACTTCGATAAACATCCCATTGGATCCCATATTGAGAATGTTACTGGAGTCTTCATATAAACTGTTCTAAAATTGTTGCACAAGGAACCACTCGCTAAGTCCATGGTGTGGACAAGAACGACAAGTGTCCTTAAATCTCTCCCATGCTTCATACAATGATTCTTCATCCCTTTTCTTGAACCCGTTGATTTGGGCTCTCAACATATTGGTCTTCTCCGGAGGATAGAATTTCTTGTAGAAAGCAAGTGCTAACTTCTTCCATGAATCAATACCAAGGGTAGCCTTGTCTAGGCTCTTCAACCATTGCTTTGCGGTACCGATCAAGGAAAAAGGAAACAATACCCATCGGATTTGGTCTTGAGTAACTCCAGTTTGAGAAATCGCATCACAATAGTCACAAAAAGTCTCCATATGTGAATGAGGGTCTTCACTAGGCATCCCTCCAAATTGACATCTCTCAACTAATTGTATGAATGCGGATTTGGCAATGAAATTACCGGTTAAATGTGGTGGTGTAGGAGTACCATTTGGTAGGTTCTCCTCGGTTGGTACGGAATGTGATGAAAATTTAGGCATTGTGGGTTGATTTTGTGGTGGGTTTTGTATTGGGTTATCCTCTCCTTCTCTTGCAAAATGGTTGGTAAACTCAACTCTTGAAGTACCTCTAACAACTCTTCTATTGTTGGTTAAGGTCCTTTCAATCTCAAAATCAATAGGCAATAAATTACCTTGTGATCTCCTAGTCATGCAAAATATCAAACAAATCGAAAACAATTAGAACATCCTTGAGGAGATTGACTTCCCCAAGGTAAAGAAAGACACAACTAAAAATAATTAATGAAAATCAAATCAATTTAACACCGTCCCCGGCAACGGCGCCATTTTTGGTGTGGTTCAAACTCGTCGTCAAAAGCTACCAACCAAAACAATATTTATAACTTCACAAACTACTCTTAGTAAAGAGGTAAATAAAGGTCGGATCCCCAAGGGACGGGTATTGATGTAGGATTCTCAATTGTAAATAGCTATGTCTTAGGGTGTCACAATTTGGGTTGAGATGATGTGTAATCTAAACTAATTAACAAAATGAAAGTAAAGTAATGAAAGAAAAGCAAAGCAATTAAAAAGGGAGTTGTAAACAAATGATTAAAGACACTAGGGTGTCATAGGTTCATAGGGGATTCATGGGAGTTGATCATACAAACATGTTCTCAATTAGATGCAAGCACTTATTGTTGTGATGGATCGAGTTAGTGTATATCTTACAATCCTTAAGAAGGTTTGGGTCCCGGAGCCGAGTCGTATAGACTGTACAACACCTACAAGTCGACTTAATCCTTCCTATTCAACTCTATGCATGGTCTAATGAGGCTCGAGTTGGTTTATGTCTTACAAGCCTCATTGAAGAGATAAGAGATGGGTAAAAAATGCAAGGATTCATAGGCTCGCATTTCATCAAACATAACATGTGCATAAGTTGAAATAACAACAAGCAAGCAAATTAATTATGAAAACATATTAGATTAAGCATAGATCAATCCCCATGTTTGTTTTCCCTAATTTCCCATTAACCCTAGTTAAAGAACTACTCACTCATGATCAAGTTTAGCATGCTAATAAGGTTGTCAATCATACTAACAAAGCAAAACATGATGAATAAATGAAAGTGATTAACAATAATTAAACAAGGGTAAAGAGGAATTATACCTATGAAGATGATTCCCAATAATAAAGCAAAGAATAATAGAAGTACTTGATGATTGATGGAAGGTTGTCAATCCTCCAAATAAACCCAAATAATCTTCTAATTACCCAAATAAAATGAAGAACAATAGAGAAATTAAGGAAAGATTAAGATGTGATTAATATTGAGAATTGTATTACAACTAAATTAAGACTAATTTAAGAGAGTATTAAGATTGGATTAAGAAATGATTAAGAGAGCATTAAGAGTATGCTAATCTAGGTAGTACAAAGGGGTATTTAGACTAAAGATTAGGTACAAGGATTAGGGTTACTAAGGGCTTAAATGACTATTAAGACCCTAAGAAAACTTGAGGAAATGCTACTCCCGAGGGAAATGCGCGGATCCTCCTTGCTAGTCCTGCCTCGATCCGCTCGTCCCGTGCTGTGGCATGGGCTATTCTGCCTTATGATCCGCTCGGATCCTGGAGGAGACGCTCATATATTAGTTGCACGGTCCGCTTGTCTTGGGGTCGAGCCGCTCGGATCCTTGCAGTGTGGCACGCCGGATCGTTCTCGGGCGGCTCGGATCCCTGGGCAGAGTGCTTCTCTTGTTTAGCTCCTTAACAATCCGCAAGGATCGTGTTGGGGATGCAAGGATCCTTTCATCATTTCCCATTTCACTTTATTTATCTACTTAGGCCTCTAGTGTTGGTCTTCTCTTTGATGCTTGGTCATTAGATGCGATCCATTTAGCTCCATTTCGCCTCATAAATGCAAGGTTAGCAATCCTTTCCTACCAAGGAGACAAAACCTCAAAAAATATGCAAAATGGGAAACTAAATATAGTAAATGAGCCGAATAAGTGCTATAAAGCATAGGAACAAGGTTAATTCGGGGACTAAATGTGCTCAAATATGAGTCACATCATGTTCCATGGAGTTAAAAAAAGAAGGGGGAAAAAGCATTTCCAATTTGCATATGATCTCTACAATGTTTTTCTCTAGACGAGTCATATCATTTGCTTTAATATTTGAAGCACACAAATCCCTAAAAAACTGACTTACTCAGTTGTTGAATTCCACACATTTGTCGGAAGTAGCCGTTTCAAAGCAACGGATAACAGACGCTCCATAAATAGATGACAATTGTGGCTTTTTATTTTATGAAGCTTAAGTTCTTTTAGGTCCACACACCTACTAAAATTAGATGCATACCCATCTGGGAACTTCAAATTGGACACCCATTCACACAACTCTTTCTTTTGAGATTTGTCAAGAGTGAAAGGAGCCTTGGGCACAACCCTGCTCTTACAGATATGTAATTTTGGGCGATGAAAAAAAAGACGCAAGTCTTTCCTTGAAGTTATCCTGTCTGTTGGTTTTTTTTTTCACATCCATCACCGTGTTAATCAACATCTCAAAAAAATTCTTCTCAATATGCATAACATCCAAGTTGTGTCTAATTAGTAATGATTTCCAATAAGGAAGCTCCCAAAAGATACTTCTTTTTTACCAACCATTTTTCAATTTTTTTAATTCCTTGAACTCTTCCGGAGTACCACTGATTACCGATGGAAAGTCTGACACCCGCTCCCATATTTCTTGTCCCGACAATATTGGAGGTGGAGGATCCTTTTCCACTGTATCTTTTAAGAAAGCATTCTTGTTGTTTCGAAAATGATGATCCAGTGATAAGAATTGTCTATGACAATCAAACCAACTCTCTTTCTTCCCAAATGGAAGATGAAACGATTTAGTTTTCTCCATACAATAAGGACATGCATTATGTCCAGCAGTGGACCAGCCGGACAACATGCCATATGCTGGAAAATCATTGATGGTCCAAAAAAGGGCTGCTTTTAGAAGAAAATTTTGTTTCTTGGATACATCATACGTGAGTACACCAATCTCCCACAATTGTTTCAACTCCTCCACCAACGGTTGCAAGTACACATCTATGTTTTTTTTTTTGGATTCTTAGGACCGGGAACAATCAATGATAAAAAAAATAAATTGCTTCTTCATACACAACCAAGGTGGTAGGTTATACGGCGTTACCATAACCGGCCAACATGAGTATGATTTCCCAAACTAGCCAAATGGCGAGAAACCGTCAGTGCAAAGACCTAGACGAACATTACGAGGATCACTAGCAAAATCAGGATAGGCTGAATCAACATGTTTCCAAGCATCGCTGTCACTTGGATGAGCTATTGTCCCACTAACATGAGGGGTCTCCTTATGCCATCTCATTTCACCTGCAACGTGTTTTGTTGCGTAAAGCCTTTGTAACCGAAGTGTAAGCGGAAAATAAGTTAAGACATTATGTGTCACTCGCTTCCCCTTTGAAGTCTTTTCATACCTATCTAAGGCGCACTTACTAGTTACTACACTTTTCAAGTAGTGCATCTTCCTTCCAGAAAAGCATATGTCCTTGAGGGCATGCGTCAATCTTCTGATGAGGAAGTTCTAAACCCTTAAGAATCTTTTTAGTGTTGTAAAATGTTCTTGTCATAGAATTATTCTTTGGGATAATATCCTCAATCAACGATGCAATCACATCCACGCATCTATGAGTTAAATTGTTCTCACATTTTAAAGTTATTATCCTTGCAGCCATTTCCAACAAGGACACTTTGCTCCCCTCGTACAACGGTTTTGCAGCGGCATTCAACATGTCAAAAAATAACTTTGACTGAGGATTTGGAGACTCTTCATCTTCGATACGAGGTTCCTCTAACGTATCTAACACATTAAAACCTAAAGCATTGACAATCATTTCCCTATATGTGTTGTCAAATACACTAGATTCTCCCTCATTTTGGATGAACTCTTCACCGTGACTAGTCAAATCGTAATAATGTGGACAAAATTCCTTGCCAATAAGATGCGCTTTTACTTCATAATCATTTAAATATTTCAAATTCTTACACTTCAAACATGGACACCTTAGTTTTTTTTCCAATTGAAAATGTTCTTGACTCTTAGCGTGTTGTATGAATTCAAGAACTCCATTTATAAACTCAATCCTAGGTCTTTTACTGTCATCCAACCTTTCATACATCCATTCTCGATTTGATCTCCTCATTATAAATATACATAATAATCACACGAAATAAATCAACTCTATCAAAACTAAGTAAATTTTCTCAAGTCAAAATTAAATAAAATTAATTAAATAATCCAATAAATCAACTTATCAAATCATTCTATAAACTAAATCGTTAAGACATGTCCTTCTTAAAGGAGTGTGTTTTACTCTTTATTTGCTAACTAAAGCTACTTTGCATCTGACTTTCACAATCAAACAAATTGTATCTCTTATTTATCACTATCAAAAAAATTGCATCTGACATGCTGCACTGGTATAGAAGTTATACTAACTGAACTTAGCAGCCATTTCTATTTCAAGCGCATTCAGTACACTAATTTTTGCAATTTATGCAGTAGTTAACAAGTTTTTAGTATTCTGAAAGTGAGTTGCACTAGAATATGATGAAAACTAGGAAAGGTGTACTCCTAAGGAGACTTAAGGCAGCGTGCGTGGTTGGAATTGTATACCAAGTACGGATAAAAAAGAACAAAGCTATAGTAGAAGGGTATGTATCTAGGCCTAAACAGGTGCCTCATTTGATTATCACTGATTGCATTGGTCGGTTGAGAAGCAGAAATTTACAACCTTTACGTACTCCAGATAAAAACTGACTCAATCGAGTTTGCAACTCCCCTCCCCCTATACACCACAACTGCACAACCATATAATGATAGTGCTGTGCCAAACAAAATAAGAACTAAATCACTAATTTCATGTGGATCCATGGTAATTTGCTTGCACTAGAAAACATCGTCTATAACACCCGCCATTTTTCTAATTTGATTTCGTAATCGTATTTCATTTTCGATTACAATTTAACTAGTTTGACTCGGAATTTATTTCCGAGCAACTTCTGTTCTTTCTTTGAATTCTCGAATTCTTTTGTACCTCGAATATTCCTTGTTTTCGAGGTATACTAATAGTATTTCTATTTATTCCGCCTCGTTTCATTTATTCGTTTAATGCTCATTCTAATTCTATTCCGAGTTAATTCGTTGAACTTCGGAATTTATTTCTCTTAAGCCCATTTTATTCTTATTGAATTCTGATCTCATATATTTTATTTTATTAATGAGATTTAAATTTTTTATTCTTTAATTTATGGTTTTGATTTAATTAAATCCGTTCTTAGTCGATTTTTTTTAGTCTGATTTCTATAACGGACCGACTATTATTTTTATTGATCATTTGATAACATATCGAAATGAGGTGCTTGGCACCTAAGCCATTGACGTGTGAATATGTGAATTATATCACATCTTTTATTTATTCCACCCACCTTTATTTTTGGCAAACATTTTTGTTACTTCTTTTATTATTATTATGTGAACATTGTAAGTGGGGAAAAGATCTTCTTATTGTGCTCAATTGAGCCGTGATATTCGTGATATTGTGACCTTGTCATATTCGTTTCTATTTCTTACACAATCACCCAATCACAACCTTTATTTCATATATCATTTTCATAATTGCCATACTTTTCACTCAAAGAAAAATAAGTGCACATTCATTTTGTTTTCTCTCTTGTGTCGTGACCTTGCAAGGTTCCAAACCCCATTGTTGATCATCTTTTTTTTATCTCTAATACATCCTTTATTCATCCTTAGTTCAAGGGTAAGACTAATTACTCTTTAATTCTTCTTTTAATTAATTTTTATATGGTTTCACCATATATTTATATTCTTTTCGTAGGTTACAAAGGAGATCCCTACAAGGACGAATACCTTATTGACTCGGATTGCAACTAGAGGTAACGCGTGATGGCTGGCTCGATATTTCATTAAGTGAATTGAGTAGTTGCATGTCTTATACTTGTTTTAATGTTTTTATATGATTTTAATGACTTTGTATATTTTGAAATTATGGATAAATGATCTGTTATATTATGGTTTTTATTTATAATTCATAACATGTGATTTTATGATATTTAACATGTTCAAGTTTATTTAAAAATAAAATTGTTATATTTTTGTTATTACAATTATTGTTTCGATCGATTGGTTTTAGTTTTATAAATCAATTATGAAAATGTTTAAAAGTAGTAATTTATGATGTTATTAGTTTATTATGATAATCGGATTTTCATAGAAATTTATTATTGACCGAGACTATTAATTGTACTTGTGTCGAAATTTTTATATATTGTCCATATTAATGTCTTTAACAAAGTTTTAGCAACTTTTTAAATCTGTCCTTTGTCTTGTCGAATTTATTTCTCCTTTATAAAATACCCGCCTTCAAAAATATTGAAAATAGACTCCTATTTATTTGAAGTCTAGATTCTACCTGTAAAATTTCATAATTTGTTTACATGTCGTTTGTTCACAATAAAATGTTTATGAACAGCGCGCTGGAATACTCGCGAACGGCCAGTAGCTCAAAGAATGATTTGTAAAACTATTTATCCCTTGAAAATTTTCTGGGTCTTTTTTGATACATAAACTTTGAAGAGGCTAGATGTTTTTAGAATTTTACTTTGCCCCAAAACGATTTGTTAAACTCATTTTATCAACTGATACATTTTGTGCGACGGTTTCTGGCAGACTTTAAAGATCATTTTATAAACCCCTGTTAAGTTCATAATTTGAAGATAGTTTAAATATAAACGTTGTAGCCAAGAGTCTTGTGAATCAAACCCAGTTGGCCTTGCATCATTTTTACTTTTCTAGAATTAGCTATGAATTTTATAGCAGGACTGTTCTGTTTTTAGAAATCTATAAAATTTGTTTGTTAAGCCTTTTTGACTATTTCGGCCTTTGCCATTTATAAATAGATTGAATTTCTATTTTAGTATCCTCTTAAAAATGAATTCAAAATTTTATATAATTAATTTAGGATATATGTCTCAAGGCGTATTAATAGCTATTTTAATATAATACCTAGTTTAACGGTTTATTATATCGAATAATTACTATTTTCATGAGGTTTCTATTTTGAGAAGTTTTGATTTTTGCAAAGTTACTATATTTGGAAGTTACTATTTTTGAAAAGTTTCCATGTTTAGAAATTTGCCTTTTTAGGAAAGTTTCCATTTAAAGAATTTGGATAATGAATACCATTCGAAATGAATTTGAATAACTTATAGAATAAGTAGATGTAAGGTCTAGAATAATAAGTTTAGGTATCTTGGACATGCTTTAAAGGTAGTCTCTGAGCCGGATACTTTTTTGTTGTGTCTTGGACATGCTTTAAAGGTAGCATTTGAGCCGGATACTTATTTGTTGTGTCTTGGACATGCTTTAAAGATAGCCTCTGAGCCGGATACTTGTGTGTTGTGTCATAAACATGCTTTATAGGTAGCCTCTGAGCCGGACACTTTGGTGTCGAACGTTGGACTTGCTTTAAATATAGTCTCTGAGCCAAATACTTGGATTTATTTGCAAACTCTTAGTTTTCGAAGTTAATTTCCACAAGAAGAATTGGGATGTTGGTTTAGTCTGTTTACTCTATTGTTTGAATAATGAGTTACGTTTTATAACTTATCATATTTATTTTATGTATGTTGGTATATTAATGTTTTAAGTTTTCAATTACTTTGATATATTAGCATTACTTGTTTATCTTGATGAAATATGGCTGGGAGAACGCCTGCCGAGTTACTCCCCACTGATTGTGGCTGTTATGTTTATAACATGACAGGTATTGGTTTGCCGGGATTCGAGTGTGAGCTAGCGAGTGGTCATTCGAGACCTACTCTTTGTTTAGATAGCTATGTTAGAACCTTTTATTTTTTGGGGGTAAGATTAAGTATATATCATTATCAAAAATGAGAATGTACATCATGGTTTGTCAAGTATACATCAAAGAAGAAAAAGAATAGAGCAAACAATAAAAAGTTATAACAATTGAAGCCAAGCCCTATCTCTACTCCTCAAGATAGTACTATTGCGTCTCAGAAATCTCGTCTTGATATCCTTTATAATCTGCAGAATCACAACCTCAGGTCTCCTTACCACATTGTCCACCCTAGCTTTATTTCTGATTCTCCAAATCCAATAGATCAGAGCAACACAACACGATCCAATGAATCTCCTCTGCAATTTAGTCCATCTACCAGTGGAGAACCATGGAACCAAATGCAGCAGGCTAAACTTGAACCCAAGCTTGTCTTGTAGTAGCCTGAAACAGGTTCTAGCATAAACACAATCATAAACCAGGTGATGGTGACTTTTAGGGTCCAGCAAACATATTGGACAGGAAGTATCTCCAACCAGACCCATTCTGGCCAGCCTATCCCTAGTAGACCACCTCTGATGCATGAACACCCAGAAGATAAAAGAACGTTTTGGTAAGTTGAAGGAGTTCCAACAGAGAAACCGCCAATCAACTTTGGACTTGTGAATTCTTACCCAATCATAACCAGCAGCAACAGTATACTCCTTAGAAGAATGGGGCCATCTGTTGTTAGAGTAGGCTTGCTTAAAAAAGTGCATAATGTGAGTGATCTTCTTCTATGACCAACTACAATCAGTAGGAGCCTTGTAGTCAGTCCAATATTTACCTTTCATATTGTAGACACCTCGTTTCTGCACCTCCCGCCAAACACCCAGTGATGATTGGGCCGCATGTCTAGCATATGTCACGATTTTATGACGTTTCGTAAATCGGTTAATAAAAGGTAACTCAAACACTTGTGTCTACCTCATTGTTGTCATCTAGGTGTCATTACGACCGTTTTGGCAGTAATTAGAGTTCATTTGGAGTCTGGGTCAAAAACCGTCTTCATTTCCTAAAACTGTCAAATCCCGAGTCAAAAGCAATGTGCTTGTCTACCTAAGGTTAGGATGTCATAAAAGGTTGAGATTATATCTCATTTTGAGTCACATATCACTTCTTTGGGCTAAACTTAAAGTTTACATTACAAAATGTGCATTTCATTTAGCTAAAACAACAACCCAACCTTTAGGCCCATTTTACGAGTTGATAACGACTTTTTTTGGTCAGGCCTATTTCGCAGAAAGTTCTAGATATCTTTCTTAGCTTTCCAACTCCACCAAAATCACCTTAATCCGAGTCTTGTAGAGAAAGTTACACCTAAAATACGACAAGATGTCAAACGCGTTTTCTTGCGCAGGAGGAACCCGCTGAGGAAAGGACGCAGCAAGTGCTGCGCCTCTTCCAAGGGACGCAGCACCTGCTGCGCCTTTTCCCAGGGCTTTCTTTTTGTCCAAGTTTCCGTGTTTTAACCTAAGTAGGTTATTTCCGGATCTTTCCTTCTGTATCCTCCTCTTACCATAATTCCTCCGTGTGATTAGTATAAATAGGGACCTTCGTTCCTCATATTTCTCACGCAAGTGTCCGCCCTTCTCTTCTCCCTTTGCATTATAAGACCACGCTCTTGCTTATTGGCGCCTACGTGCTTGAACTTTCGACCACGTAAGCTCGGATCCTTCCGAGTACCAGCCTCGTTTTGCATGACCGACCAATTTAACCAACTCCACTACACCATAATCAATTAATCAATTCAATTTGCTTTTAAATCCTTTTTCAAGGGCACTTTCATATTTGCATTATAGATCGAGTCGAGTTACCACTAAAAACCGATTTAGTTAAATCTCGCGACGCTAACATGTAAGTCTGAGGGTGTAAAATCCCAATTTTATTTAATGTATTTATTTTCTGTATTATAACTAAATGTAAGAATTTATGTCATAAGCATGCTCGAAACCGTCTTTTAAAACCCTTTTTAACGGAAGTAACACAGATCGACGTGGGAAGAATCGCATCAATCGATGCGCCTGCAGAAAAGGCGCGAGATCTCTTTGCGCCTCTTCCAGGGACTGCTTTCAGTTGATGCACTTCTTCTTCTTCCTCGGGTTTTTGTTCCTTTCGTCTTTTATGTTTTTTCTTTCTTCGTTCTTTCCCTTATTTCACCTAATAATTTTCAAATTAGTTTTTATGAATCCATTTCAATAATTTTCGACTTAAATCCCTTATAATTAATATTTGTGGGTTTTCGTCACAAATTCAAACTCGGATTTTAGAGACTCGATTCGTTCATATCAAGTCCCTTGATTTCGTCTTTGATACATGTTTTAAATTTGTTTTCTTCATCAATTCGTAATCCTTTGTTTCCACCATTAACTTCAAGTTTGTAAATAAATCAGTTCCAACATCGTAAATAATATCTAAATTATAATAATTCGTTTTAAATTGTTTTCTTTCACTTCATGACGATCCCAGATGCATGTAAATCAATTAATCACTTCTACTCAAGTTACCAATCAATAATCAATGTAAATTAACCAACGAACATTAAAAAACCGCGAGTCTGACTTTCACAGTCAGAACCCAACTCAAGAACAGACGCGGGGAAGTCTTTGCGCCTCTTCCGGAGGACGCAGCAGATGATCTTTGCGTTCTGAGGTGGTTTCTGCCTCTGAACTCTTCTCGTTTTGACGTAGGGTTTCTAATTAGGATTTTAATTAACCATTATTCTTATTATCACCATAATTTCCTTATTTTCCAAATTTTCCTTTTTCTTCATATTTTCCTTATTTTACAAATTTTCCTTTTCTTCATAATTTCCTTATTTTCCAATTTTCCTAATTTAAATCAATTTCCAATTTCCTTATTTTTTCCAATTTTCCAATTTTCATTTATTCTTTTATTTTATTTCTAAAACTCTTTTGGGCATGTTTATGACGTAAATTCAAGTTTATCAATTGTAATTTATTTCTTTATTTCGTATTCGTATTTATTATGTATGATTTATTTACTTGGCATTCACATGTAATTAATCTAACATTCACTTCGACCCCAATTTATGTGCTAATTACTTGTTCACCGACTTAGTTAATTCTCACATGTTAGGATTAAAACGTTGGATGTTGCATTGCATGCATATAATTGACAATATATCGAGTATAGATAACTTCCCTAATCATTAGTAGAGGCCGCTATCGAGGTGGGCGAGATTAGGTGTTCGATCAAAAGAGCTTCCTAATACGTACCCTCACCCCTTACTCCAGATCTCTGTGAACATCCGTGTTCATTGGCATCCGCAAGAGTCATTCTAGACATAGAATGCTAAGGGTAACGAGTTCTTAGTGTCTATGTAACTACTTTGTGTTTTGACATAACACGAGGTATTCGAACGGTTTCCAATTTTCCACAATAAATTGGTGGCGACTCCACAAATGCAAACGCTTGTTTCCCAAGCACCCCCGTGACCCATGTCCACAGTTTGGCGACTCCGCTGGGGATAATACACTTACGTGTAGCCAAAAGGGTGAAACTTGAACAAGGTTAGGGAATAGTTTGTATAAGACAATTGTCGGTTTTCATAACTCGGTCTTCCTAGATCGTTTCATTCGGCCTTCCTAGGCCCAACCCAACCCATTCGACTAATCGTCCCGTCTAAACGGTCCTAATTCTTATTTGGGCCTAAGGATGGATAGCGATTGACGTCATCCATACCATGGTACTTACTCTTAATTGTATCAAGGACTTTCACTACTTGAGAAAATGGACTAGCAATCGGCCTTACTCTTGTTTGGTACGAACCTCTCCACAGACTTCGGGTTTGATTGTTCGGTATGGCGACCCACCCTTTAAAGCCAAAACCCTTCTAAATGCACTCAACATCCCGTTATAATGCTTGTATAATGTTTGTACCATATGTGATCACCATTTCTAAACAAAACCATGACGATTTTTGTAAAAATCAAAATTTCTTTCAAAATGTAAAAATTTCGAAAAGGGGCCTAATATTAGCGCAAGACCAGTCAAAACTCTGTCCAATTGTCGAGTCAAACTTCGGGCCTAAAACCCATTTCAAAGCTAAATACAAAACGACAAAAAACAAACAAAAAAAGGTCCGAAAAAAAAGGTCCGAAAAAAAAGGAAAAAGAAAAAAAAAAAGAAAACAAAATATTTTCCAACATGTAAATGTAAATGTGTAAATTCAATTGGGCTAAGTTAGAGTCAAAGTTCAAACCGACTATGTCCTAGTCGGAACTCTGTCGAGTCATAAACCCGTCTTCCTTTACATTTTGGGTCTTTTCAAATTCAAGACAAGTCCTAAGGCGTCACGCCGTCATTTTGGACTCCCTACCCCAATTCAGTTAGGATCTAAACATTTCCACACCTCGACTCACACACTCGAGGCTAACACATCGAGTCATTCCAATATCCGTTTCTCGAATTCTCCTAATGACACGTTCGGGACACACATACCCGAACCTCGAGTCAAGTCTGTCTTAAACAACACAAATTAGAATTAACTTGTGTCATCAATCCCGTCAATAAGGTCAATCATATGAGGTTCACTCCGTCAAAGTTAGCACTTGAGTCTAAAATTATAGTGAAGCACCGTGAATTCAAACACGAGAAGTCTCTCACGACATTTCACGAATTGACAAGTCAAGTCAAGAGTCTAGTCATCTCGTCTTGTCATATATCCTTTGTTTGTTCCCTTAGTATGCGTGATCCCATGTCGAATCGAGTTGTAATGCGCGTCATTTCTATCGAGTAGGAATCCAGCAAGTTCTGTCAGTCAGCAAGGTTACGAGGCAGATCAAGCCATAATCACCGTGTCTCTCCAGGACGTTTATGCCATGATCCTAGGAGTTCAAGCTACAGTGGAAAATTTGAGCATTCGCGTCCTCACCCTCGACAATAGAATGGTGGAAAAGAACACACCGCCTAGAGAAACCTCTAGTCTAGGTCGTCCAAAGCTTACCTCTTGCAATAACCATCGTCCTAGAAAGCCGAAAACAGTTGAAAGGAAACCTGGGAGGCATCAAAGCGTGCTTACCGATTTAGGCATGTCTTATGCCGATACTTTGAAGAGACTCTCTGCCCAAGGCAAGCTACATCCAATAGGCCCGACTCCGGATCCACCTTTAGAGAAACAGGTAAACCTATGGAAGGGTCACAAATACTGCTTATATCACCAAGGTAGAGGTCATGATATTGAAGAGTGTTTTCTCTTGAAACACACCATCCAAGATATGATCGAAGAGGGCATGCTTCCTAAGCCACCTTCTGTCAAGAAATCCAAGAAAATCGACCCTTTTGGGTCTAATATCATTAAACATGACGAAGAATCATCTCTAGACTGTTCTCATCTCCTCGATCCTTATAATGACGGAGAGATCAATGTCCTCGAAGACGAAGATATCCAAAATGGAATGCTCATGTTTCCATTGCCTTCAACAACAAATTTTCCAAAATAGAGGGAGCTATTGGTAATCTAAACTCTCGGCTTTCCAACATAGAAAACCAGTTCGCCGAAATCGGTAAGAAGCTTGATGCCCAACCTCTCAAAATGAAAAGTGTCCAGACAAACCCTCAACTTGACAGTCTTAAGGAGAAAGCAACGAGTGGGCAATCCATTCCTAGTTCTTCTCATCCAAGAACCAAAATCAACAAAGGCAACCTCATGGAGCCTTCATCAAAGAAACCTAACAACTCTTCAAGGTCATTCACAAAGGCTTTTGAGAAGAAGGATACACCCCCTAGGAAATTTACCAACATTGGTATTACATACACCGATGCCCTTCATGGACTCATAGAACGACGAATGTTAATACCTATCGGTCCTACACCTGATCCAGAAAAGAAGGCTAAATTCTGGGATGAGAACGTCTATTGCCGGTATCATAGGGGCAAAGGACATGATACTGAGAGGTGATATAAGCTCAAGCATGTGATCCAAGATATGATTGAAAGCGGGAAATTGTCTCTCTCAACCTTTAACCCACAAGGTAGCTTAGGCAATCCTCATGGATATACCAATTATCAAGAAACTCTTTTTGACTGTTATCCTTCCAATGTTCCTAATGATGTGGATGAGGTGCTCAAATGGGTGAATGCTCAAAGTCAAATGCCGAAGCCAGTTGCTGGAAGAGTAAATGTTCAAGCGTGGGCCGATGATTACGAGTCTGGATCTAAGATCGCGTTAAAGTCCGAGTCCGAGTCTTAGGCTTTCTATCCCATAATTTTTCTAGTGTCTTTCTTCGTGTCCATTTCCATTCCTAGTGACAACCTGGGGGCTTTCCCACGAGTCACATGTCTTCTCGATTCTATGTTAAGTACATTCATTACTCATTTCAATAAAAATACACTTTTCATCCATATATTCTATCCTATATTATCCTTTACCATTTCCTGTGACAACAAGAATCGATTTGAGGCATTTTTTAAAACGAACAACAACCACACGTTCCAAGTCGATGTGAGTGCACTTAAATGATGTTCCATTCCAAGTTGTAGAAGACCTGAAACTCCGTGTTCTTTCTTTACCTATTCCATGTCTGGCAATAGAAACCACAATATAACCTTAGTCTAGGACGAGCCTATCTCAGGAGATTCTAGGACGAATCCAGACCGTCTCCCGTGTTGACAATCCATGATGGAAGGCAAGCCCATTCCCCACAATAAACAACCTGTGTTACTAAAAGACCAACCCGTTTCACACTAAAGGTGCTAGTCTGACCCAAGTCCATCCAAGACGATACGAGCCATGATGAAAGACAAAAGGCTCAATCAAGAGAAACTGAGGTCAATATCCAAGGCCACAATTATGCCCGTAATCCAAGACAAAAGAGTCAAAAGAAGAAGGCTCAATCAAACAAGTCATTATCGAAAGTCAATGTTATCCTCAAAAAAACCGAATCAAAAATCTGAGCAAGAAGCAAAGATATATTCTAGACCAAGAATCTGAATCTGAATCAAGAACAAGCCTGAAATCATATGCTAAACGGAATACTCCTGAAGTCTATATAGAATCAAGTTACAGTATAAAATCAAGACATCAATGAAGATGGTCGGCTAGCACCCTCACTTAGCCTTTCACACATCACACACCCTAAGTCCTTCTCGAGACCGTTACAGGGAGATAGTTAGGAATTTTGAGAATCCTCTAAAGCTTGTCAAGTATACCCATCCTTTAGGGCCAAGACATGGAAATTTGAACCCACATCATTTTAACCCACCCTTATGTGCTCAGGCTACATCAAGCTAAGAGACCTCATTTCCAAGCCACATTACAAGCCATAACCCCATAAAGCCTTAACTCCATAAAATCAAGCTCCAGAGATTTGTTCATCAAAGCCTCGTATTACCGAGCTCCACATTCCAAATATCCAATCCAGTTTCACCTTGACCCAAACACGGAGTCTTCAAATACTTTGTTACCTAGGACGGGACATACTCATATCACCCTTAGGGTCCACTAAGTGTGCTCACATGACAAGGAAATTTTTACAAAATTAATTATACCTCTTTGGTCTATGATAAGAGGGAGTTATCTCAAATCGATTTTTCGAGTCACCAAAGGAATATACCCTCTTGACCCATGCACTTTAAGGTCCTAACAACATAGCTTAGGCACACACTTGAACTACGAGCATGGTTTGATTTCACCTTTTCAGGTGGATACGTAGGCAGTCCTTTCTTACACAAGAAGGATATAACCACAACACTTAAACAAAATTAACCAAACCTCAGAACTACGATCTGGTTTGATTTCACTTCACGTGAATATGTAGGCAGTCCTTATGGACATGACCATCCCAATTATCAACTTTCAACCTCAATTAACATCGCTTCCATAACCAACACCTCTATACTGGGGGCTCCTTATTGTCGTCCAACCTCTTTTTTACCAAAGTCCAGAGTCATATTCTCATCCGGGGGGATTCTCTTCCAAGATGTCACCCTTCCTTTATTCCTCTAAGTCTAGCTAGTACTCGGTCCGGACAATGACAAAGATCTTAGATCAATTCTCCAAGTCATCGTGCCTCAAGAGGGGTCTCTTTTACAACAAACGGTGGTGAAAGAAGTCCTAGTAGACAGATGATCCATGGCTCATGCCTTGCCTTTATATGCCTTCATCATTCTTGCAATTCTTATACCTTTGGAACTGATACGCATTGTCATCCACACTTGGCTAGGGGTTGCGCATACTTAAACAAAGTCTGTCAAAGTCACCCCTGTGTCACGTCAAATCTAAGTTAGTGTCGCGTCAGTCAAACCAAAGTCTACATTTCGCGTCGCGTCCTAGTAGATCTGTGTCATGTCAAGTCCTATTTCTAAAGCCCATTGAATATGCATAACGCATTACAAACGACAAACTTCTTTGAACAAATTTTAAACGACTTTTTAAAAGAAACGACTTTTGCAAAACCTATGTGTTTCCTCATTCGAGGTCCATGTAATAATCGCTTACGTGCATATATTAGATTGCATTCTTGTGTGGCTACTAACCATGCAAGTAAGTATCAGAAGCAGTACTTTATCAAGACCTCGCTTGCCACAATTAGCGAATATTCTTTGACAGGTGTTTCGACACACCTTTATTATGTTCCCCCAGCGAGAGTACACGGATAGACATTCCCTCTCGAGACATGGAGATCAGTTCCCGATTATGTTCCCCCAATGAGAGTACACGGATAGACATTCCCTCTCAAGACATGGAGATCAGTTCCCGATTATGTTCCCCCAGCGAGAGTACACGGACAGACAATCCCTCTCGAGACATGGAGATCAGTTCCCGATTATGTTCCCCCAGCGAGAGTTCACGGACAGGCAATATTCCCTCTCAATATGTGGAGATCAACATTAACCCCAAGACTTATCGAAGTTTGTTTGAAGACGACCCAAGCAGCTTCCCCAGCAGCTCCCGCTTACCTCCTGATACCCTTGACATTTTGTGTTTCCTCATAGAGTTCGGCAAAAGCGTCGTTCTCCAGAAGTTCCCAAACCAGAGCCTCCTTCCTTAGGTTCGTAAACCCAAAGTTAGGATTCTTACCCCTTGATTCTTAGATCCCAAAATGGCTTCTTTTAGGTTCATAAACCTTTAAGCTCCCACACTAACGTCCTTAGGTTCATAAACCCATAAATCCTTTTGGAGTTCTCATACCTCAAAAAGCTTAAACGCACGCGTTTAAAACAAGAATTAGTAACCCAGTAGTTCCTAAACTTAACCCTAGGATCCTAATTCCTCTTAGGTTAATAAGCCTTTAAGTTCCCATACCAGCCGTCCTTTTATGTTCGTACACCCAGGTTCACACACCCAGCTTCTTTTAAGTTCCCAAACTCCCTAGATTTCATATACTTATACCCTTTAGGATCATATCCCTTTAGGATCACCTTTTCCTTTTAGGATCACATCCTTTAGGATCACCTTTTCTTAGAGTTCCTACACCTAAACCTTGGTTACTCCTCAGGTTGAAATTATATTTGGCCTCCTTCCCGTCGATGCTTTCCTTTAGGGCCCCACACCCTAACACAAATCCTTATATATCTTTTAGGTCTTAACCTTAGCTCCTACGCTTACCCTTAGCTCCTACGCTTAACCTTAGCTCCTACGCAACTCCGGAAACATCTCGAGGAAGAAGTCTCAAGTATGGTCTCTTCTTAAGGCTGGCGAGCTTCCTTACGCAGTCTAATGGACTTTAAACGACCCTCCCCGATAGTCGACAGACTCTAAAATGTTCCCGACGACAGGTCCTTGGCTCAGACCCCTTGAGCCGCCTCGCGTCGCCATAGTCGTCAGGTTGTAATCTTCGATTGACCTGATGGCTATAATTTGACTTTCGCCTTGTCCAAGCCTCAGTCAAAGTGGGGGCTCTGTAGACACCTCGTTTCTGCACCTCCCGCCAAACACCCAGTGATGATTGGGCCGCATGTCTAGCATATGTCGCGATTTTATGACGTTTTGTAAATCGGTTAATAAAAGGTAACTAAAACACTTGTGTCTACCTCATTGTTGTCATCTAGGTGTCATTACGGTCGTTTTGGCAGTAATTAGAGTTCATTTGGAGTCCGGGTCAAACACCGTCTTCATTTCCTAAAACCGTCAAATCCCGAGTCAAAAGGAATGTGCTTGTCTACCTAAGGTTAGGATGTCATAAAATGTTGAGATTATATCTCATTTTGAGTCACATATCACTTCTTTGGGCTAAACTTAAAGTTTACATTACAAAATGTGCATTTCATTTAGCTAAAACGACAACCCGACCTTTAGGCCCATTTTAAGAGTTGATAACGATTTTTTTGGGTCAGGCCTATTTCCCAGAAAGTTCTAGATATCTTTCTTAGCTTTCCAACGTAACCAAAATCACCTTAATCCGAGTCTTGTAGAGAAAGTTATGCCTAAAATACGACAGGCTGTCAAACGCGCTTTCTTGCGCAGGAGGAACCCGCTGAGGAAAAGACGCAGCAAGTGCTGCGCCTCTTCCAAGGGACGCAGCACCTGCTGCGCCTTTTCCCAGGGCTTTCTTTTTGTCCAAGTTTCCGTGTTTTAACCTAAGTCGGTTATTTCCGGATCTTTCCTTCTGTATCATCCTCTTACCATAATTCCTCCGTGTGATAGTATAAATAGGGACCTTCGTTCCTCATATTTCTCACGTGAGTGTCCGCCCTTGTCTTCTCCCTTTGCATTCTAAGACCACGCTCTTGCTTATTGGCGCCTACGTTCTTGAACTTTCGACCACGTAAGCTCGGATCCTTCCGAGTACCAGTCTCGTTTTGCATGACCGACCAATTTGACCAACTCCACTACACCATAATCAATTAATCAATTCAATTTGCTTTTAAATCCTTTTTCAAGGGCACTTTCATATTTCCCCGGGTTTTTGTTCCTTTCATCTTTTATTTTTTTTCTTTCTTCGTTCTTTCCCTTATTTCACCTAATAATTTTCAAATTAGTTTTTATGAATCCATTTCAATAATTTTCGACTTAAATCCCTTATAATTAATATTTGTGGGTTTTCGTCACAAATTCAAACTCGGATTTTAGAGACTCGATTCGTTCATATCAAGTCCCTTAATTTCGTCTTTGATACATGTTTTAAATTTGTTTTCTTCATCAATTCGCAATCCTTTGTTTCCACCATTAACTTCAAGTTTGTAAATAAATCAATTCCAACATCGTAAATAATATCTAACTTATAATAATTCGTTTTAAATTGTTTTCTTTCACTTCATGACGATCCCAGATGCATGTAAATCAATTAATCACTTCTACTCGAGTTACCAATCAATAATCAATGTAAATTAACCAACGAACATAAAAAACCGCGAGTCTGACTTTCACAGTCAGAACCCAACTCAAGAACAGACGCAGGAAGTGTTGCTCCTCTTCCAGAGGACGCAGCAGATGCTGCGCCTGTTCTGAGGTGGTTTCTGCCTCTGAACTCTTCTCGTTTTGACGTAGGGTTTCTAATTAGGATTTTAATTAACCATTATTCTTATTATCACCATAATTTCTATAATTTCCTTATTTTCCAAATTTTCCTTTTTCTTCATATTTTCCTTATTTTACAAATTTTCCTTTTCTTCATAATTTCCTTATTTTCCAATTTTCCTAATTTAAATCAATTTCAAATTTCCTTATTTTTTCCAATTTTCTAATTTTCATTTATTCTTTTATTTAATTTCTAAAACTCTTTTGGGCATGTTTATGACGTAAATTCAAGTTTATCAATTGTAAAAATTTATTTCTTTATTTCGTATTCGTATTTATTATGTATGATTTATTTACTTGGCATTCACATGTAATTAATCTAACATTCACTTCGACCCCAATTTATGTGCTAATTACTTGTTCACCGACTTAGTTAATTCTCACATGTTAGGATTAAAACGTTGGATGTTGCATTGCATGCATATAATCGACAATATATCGTGTATAGATTACTTCCCTAATCATTAGTAGATGCCGCTATCGAGGCGGGCGGGATTAGGTGTTCGATCAAAAGAGCTTCCTAATACGTACCCTCACCCCTTATTCCAGATCTCTGTGAACATCCGTGTTCATTGGCATCCGCAAGAGTCATTCTAGACATAGAATGCTAAGGGTAACGAGTTCTTAGTGTCTATGTCACTACTTTGTGTTTTGACATAACACGAGGTATTCGAACTGTTTCCAATTTTCCACAATAAATTGGTGGCGACTCCACAAATGCAAACGCTTGTTTCCCAAGCGCCCCCGTGGCCCATGTCCACACATATATACATGATTGACCCAACGAACCCAATGATGGTCCTTTTTATTAGCAAGCCACCAAATATATTTCCCTAATAAAGCTTTGTTCCAGTTTTTTGCATCTTTTATCCCAAGACCTCCCTCATTCTTTGGTAGACAACATGTATCCCAACTAATGTTAGGGGGGCTCTTGTACTCAAACTTGCCACTCCAAAGGTAGTTTCTACAAATTGAGTTAATTTTGTTCATAATCCTATTTGGTATCAGGAAGATGGTGGCCCAATATAAGTGCAGAGTAGAGAGGACAGAATTGACCAAAACTAATCTGACAACATAAGACAAGTGCTTGGCCCCCATCCCCTAATTCTAGCCACAATTCGATCAGATAATTTGTGGCCTTTATTTTTTGCCAGTCTCTTAGAAGAGATGGGAACTCCTAAGTATTTAAATGGTAGGGAACTTCTATGGAACCCATACACTTGAAGGATGGCATCAACTGTAGTAGAATCTACTCCATTAAAATATATATCAGATTTAGTCCTATTTAAACACAGACCTGAGGCAGCTGAGAATGTTGCAAAGGCCTTCAGCATCCACATAATAGATAAATCATTTCCTTTGCAGAAAAGAAGGAGATTATCTGCAAATAGCAGGTGATTTAACCTGATATGACCACATAAGGGGTGGAATCTAAAATATTCCTGTTGTGCAACAACTCCAAGTATTCTTGATAAGTACTCCATACACAAAGTAAAGAGAAGAGGAGACAAGAGATCTCCCTGCCTTAACCCTCTCTTACCCTTAAAAAACCTAAACTGGTTACCATTGACAGATAAAGAGTAAGTAGGGCTTGTAACACAGCCCAGAATCAAGTCAATGAACTTTTGAGGGAATTTGAGAGCACTTAACATTTGATGCAAAAATTCCCACTCCACTGAATCATAAGCCTTCCTTAGGTTAATCTTGATTAAACATCTAGGAGAGGCTGCTTTTCTATTGTATAATCTCACGAAGTCCTGGCAGATTAACACATTTTCCAAAATGTTCCTGCCCTTTATGAACCCCCCTTGACTCTCATTCACTATGTCAGGTAAAATTTTACTGAGTCTATTACATAAAACTTTTGCCAGAACTTTGTAAACTGTGTTACAGCTAGACCTAGCAAACAGATCGGGTCGTGTCGGGTTCGTGTTCGTGTCACATGTAAACGGGTCACAAACCCTTCAACCCAAACCCGACCCATTTAAATCTCGTGTCGTGTTCGTGTCGACCCACTTACATAAATGGGTCATGAAGCCTCAACCCTAACCCGCTAATATCGTGTCGGGTTCGGGTCGTGTTTTCGTGTCATGTCAATATTTGAAAAGTTATAAGTATATTTATGTGATGAAAGATAAAAAATATTAAGGATTAATTTATTAAACAGGTCATTCGTGTCGAGTTCGTGTTTAGAGAGCTCAACCCAAACCCGACCCAATTAAATATCGTGTCGTGTTCATGTCGACCCACTTACATAAATGGGTCATTGAGCCTCAACCCAAACCCGTTAATTTCGTGTCGGGTTCGTGTCGTGTCATAATTTGCCAGCTCTAGTTACAGCATGCAATAGGTCTGGATTCCAGTACACTGATAGGATTAGAAGTCTTAGGGATCAGAGTAATAGAGGTAGTGTTCACCTGCTTGAAAAGCTTCCCTGACTAGAACGTTTTATTTATGTTGGATTTGTTAAACACTTTTGAGGTTTTACTTTTAGCCTTTTTAGCAAAAGTGGCATTTGTATTGACTTACCGTTTTGGGAATGTTTCCTTGGATTATATTTATCTTAATCCGAGTTTGAGTTTTTAATATATCATTGTGTATTTAATCCCATTCGGCAGTGTTTCCGCCACTGTTATGCACTAGATTTTATAGGGGATTACATCGTCCCAGGAATAGAGCATTAGAGCCATAATGTAGCACTAGAAAACATGAAAATTTGAACACATGGGTTTTTACATGAAAAAGCATCGTTCCTAATAAACTAGGCATCATTCGCTGATTAGTGATTTAGTTCTCAATTTTCTAGGGTACGAGTGTACGATCGTAATTAATATTACTCATATATAGCAAGACAAAAATACAAATTTAATCTCAATGAAAAGCAAAGTAAATAATATGATGCATATACAAAGAGAGGCAGAGAGATCATATTGATGATCAGATAGCAATACACTGACTATAATAGTATTGAGAAACAAGCTATTCTCGCAAGTCACAAATAAAAAGAGGAGAAAAATTCTACACTTTCTTGCCAATTAAAAACATAGAAGCATACAGGAAAGGCAACATGTAAAAGAATTCAGAATTTAACCAAAAAAAAAGAATTTAGAAGCAATACTAAATAAAATTCATACACAACAATTAGATAAGACTGAAGAAGCCAACCGACCAATTTAACATATTAGAAGTATATGACAATACTGATGCAATATAGGGATCATGAAATCAAATCGGTACATGACCAAACAACATGATGTCAGGTGCACCTCGAGAATTTCAACAACAGATTATCATATTCTACTGGTAGAGGCTATCTTTGTCGATTGGTACAATGATGGCTTTAAAAGACTATAATGCCAGTTTATCAAAATGAGAGAGGAAGATAATTGATACGAGTATAAAATAAAAGTGAAAAGTTAACAAAGATAAAAACGGCATTCACCCAAGTATTAGTTTATCAACAATACCAAATCACGCAACAAACCCATCACAAAATCATATGAACAAATCAATTTCAGATAAAAAATTATCAATAAATTAACAAAAGAATAGTTAGGGTTTGATTTTCTTACCGAAGTTAAAAGAGATAATTGAGGACGACAAAAAACGGCACCAAGCAAAGCAGAGACGACGTGGTGGGAAACGGCGAGCGGAGTGATGCAGTTGGTAGTCTAGAGGTTTTTTTTGCTGAATAGGTATAGTCATATAAATATATTACATTTAATAGACTAAATTATAAGGGCTTTTTTTATTAAATTTACATGGGCCTATGGATATAGTCACTTCCTACGGCCTGTCCATTGGAACAGTGATTCGAGTTGGACCATTTTACTGTAGTGTGGACAAGGCCCTCGGGAACTGCGTCCGCGGGATCCACACTAGGCATAATCGACTCGAGGTTCTTTCGAATCGAATTAAGACAAATTAGAGTCGCCACCAAGTTTTTTGGGAACTTGGAACCGTTCAAGTCAACTTTACACCTTTCATCGAAAAGCATAAAGCCAATCGACTACGAGTGATTAAAGATAAAGACTTGTACCCTATATCACTCGATTTGAATGACTCTCGTAATCCAATGGTATTTAGACGGATCCACAAACCATAGATCTTGAGTACGGGGTGAGGGTACGTGTTAGGAAGCCAATAAGGACACCTAACCCCGCCCGTCAATAACGGCCTCTACTAAGTCAAGTGTCGGATTTCAAACAAGGTCATAGTTACTACGATATATGATATGCAAACATCGTTTTCAAAACTCTAACATGTGAAGTTTCTATGTCGATTTAGATGCAACTAAACTAACTTTGTCAAAGTTGTAATTTAGCATGTGGGTTGATTGATCTAACAACATACAAAACAAAGCAAACAAAGCCTAGGGGGAATGGGGGAGCCGTTGGGATCTATCCTATTACAACCCAGGCATTTCATGCCGACACAACGATAAATTAAAGATACAACTCGATCTAAAATACAACGCTATACACAAAACCGTACATGACGCATTACACGGCCATTCGGCCTAGGAAAACGTGCACAAAGGGGTGGCCCACGGCTTACATGACTCACGGCCTTGGGTCACTCCTCGTAATGTGTGCTTTCACTTAATCTTATCGAATTAGACATAGGGCTACGCACCAAAGCATGCATTAGCATAAATCGGGCCATGTTGCTTTAAACAACATGCGATTTACTACGCTCTTACATGAATTGGGGCACAACCATCTAACCAAACAAGACTAAGGTTTTTGGAAGAGGTTTTGACTCGATAAAAGAAAGCTAACTTGAAAATTACAACTCGATGAACAAACGATAAATTACAAGCGACAAAACAATAAAGAACAAACGATGTAAAACAAACGAAACAAGAAAGACCAAAGGACACGGCCAAGCCATGGCCACTCTAGACATGGCTACCCTAGGTCCTAGGTCAGGTTCATTAGTTAGATCAATTGATTGCGAAACAAGTTCGAAAGCGGGCTAGAAAACAAGTTAGAAACGACGTTGATCGATTGAAAAGATGTCTTGCAAATGTGTATTCTACACGGCCTAAAGGGGTCAAATTAGGTCAAGGAGTTACGATATTAACGCTACTCATCGAGTGTTAATAGGAAGGTGCTAATCACGCACTCCTATGCTAGCGAGAAATCGAGTGAAAAGAGAGATGCGTTCATTTAGGTTATAGAATTGTTAGTTGATTTTTAAAGCTATGTCGATGTACCCTAACGTGTCTAATTAGGTTATTAAATTGATCTAATGTCATCTAAACGAGTTATATGTTAAAAATCAGAGGTCATACTAACATGCGAAGGGTCCTAGGGTGGGTCGAATTACACGAAACAAGAAAGGGGTCAAAAGCGAAGAGCGAAGTTAGAATTCGTTTTATTAATGCCCTACCTTGAACACGAGGATATATAAATGAGACGGGGGTTACGACCGACTGATTTAGCGGATTTATTTCCCATCTCAAGTCAACGCGGGTGTTCATGGTGGTACTTTAACTCATACTCGGACTAAACTAGTTTCATAGTTAATGATAACAATCGATAAACAAAATAAAACAAAACATAAAAAAATGAAATAAAAGGGAGAAAGAGGAGGATTTGATGCACCCTCAACCTACATGTATCGTTGACACCGTCTTGGGTCGTAATCGATGGTAGATTTTATCTCGAGAGGCCGTCGTCGACGAAGAAACAAAGCAAACAACACGTTTTTTGCAAATCTGGACAGCAACTTTCAAACTGCGATTTCTCTCTCGTTTCACGGTGAAAATTCGATTTAAAAGATGTTTTGAAAACTAGAAAGAGAGGAGAACAGAGATCTTAAAACAATCCCTGCTCGTTTTGAGTTATTGGGCACGAAAAATGAGCACAAACAGAATCGACAGACAGGGAAAAGCGAAAACAGAGTGTATAACACTCTGCTTTTCGAGGGAATTCGTGTACTCTCAAGGGCAATTTGGCTCGTAAATATTTGTCTAATGTGTAGATGGATGTTGTATGGTTAATTTGGAACAAGAAACTCGAATTTTGATGGAGGTTTGAAGGGAGAACGAAGGGTTTCAAAGAGGACACACAAACTAATTCTCAGTTTGTAAGTCGGTTTTGGCGAGGGTTTTTGAGAGGCAATGAGGGTTTGTTTCTAGAGTTTAAAGCTTGTGAATGACGGTAGGATGTATGGAGAACTTAGAGGAATGAAAGTATGGCAGAGGGGAGGTATTTATAGGGAGTTAAAGTAGGGTAAAAGAGAGCAACAAGCAGTCGGGCTGCTCTGTTTCGCTGCTGCTGTCCAGCAGCTATTGTGAGCTCGTGTAGGGTTTTGGAGGGGTGTTTCTTGGTGGTTAAGCTAGGGTAATATGGGTAGGATACTAGGGTATGGATTAGGGTTAATGGGCACGGGTTTAAGTGGTGTTTGGAGCGGGTTTGGGGCTATTTAGTGGACTCGGGTTGAAGGGTGACGGACTGGTTTATGCTGCTGTTTGGGGCTCGAAAATAAGGAGGTATGGACGTGGGTTTGCATGGTATTAGGGACTGGTTATGAGGGTGAGTGATGGGTTGGGTTATGGGTCAGGAATTGGTTCGAGTTTGCTTCGAAAATCGTGCCCAAATCAAGTTGAAAACGAGCTCAAAATCGCGTATAAAATCGTCGTAAAAAACGAGTTCTTCAAATACGATTTATAAAACGATTTAAATTGATTTTTCAAATCAAATAACTAAAGAATGATTTTTCAAATCAAAAATATATTTTATTTTCAATAAAATAAATTTAAGAAAATAAATTCAAATTAAAACAATAAAATGAATTCACTTTAAAAAAAACATTTAATTTAAATATCATTTAAATTAATAAAATACTTCGTCGACAACGCTCATTCTACATCGTAAAACGAGCCCAAATAATGACAATGACAACTAACGAATACATGTGTCCTATCATCATCGGGTGTTTGTCGGGTTCTCTATAAATTCCAATATCGACGGATACGGGTATCTACAGAGCCCCCACTTTGACTGAGGCTTGGACAAGGCGAAAGTCAAAGTATACCCCAGGTCCCTCTCGACCTGAGGATTCTGCGGGTCGTTTATAGTCCATTAGACTTGCGTATGTAAGCTCGCCAGCCATAAGAAGAGATCATACCTGAAACTTCGTTGGGGATTAACTCTTGCTTCTGTTGCGTCAAATTGTCATCATTGGTCATCGACCCATAAATTGCATATATGGTGGGTTGAGCCTTATCCTCGGGCGCCTACGTATCCGTTTCTGACGGAATCAAACCCGCGTCGTAGTTCGGCAACTGCTGACACATGCCCAAAGTTTATCATCACGGGCGTATGTCCAAAATTCATCATCTGTTGACACTTGCCCAAAGTTTATCATCTGCTGGCAGGTGCCAAAATGGGACGGGACTTTCCGAGGAGGTTGCCGCCACTTTCATCATTTGCTTTCAGCTGCGGAATTCTTCCATTTCATACTCTTGTATTGAATTGAATTCTTGGTGGATGTCATCCTTTACATCTTGATAATGGTCTCTGAAGCCAACGGCTTCAGAGCCCCCAGTTTGTGATGGCTCTAAAGTCGAAGACTTTAGAGCCCCCAATTGAAGCATATCCTGCTATATTTGAAACACAGAAAATGTACAAGCAATAATCATCACATAAGCACATTTGGATCATCGATCTTAAAATTGGATTATTTGAAAGATTGGGTCATCGACCCGAAAATTGAATTTGAAAATTTTGAATAATTGGGCCATCGACCCGAAGTTTAAATTTGACATCACTTGGTATGTTAGGCCATCGACCCTTCAAAAATTGAATTTGAAATTTTGAATTTCGAAAGATTGGGTCATCGACCCGAAAAGATTCCACTACTTGGATCATCTATCCATAATTCGCAAAAAGTTTTTGGAATTTTGAAATTTTGAAATTTTTTGAAATCGAACCTTGATGGGTGAGCATGAAATACGACTCAGACACTCCGTATGACCCGTAAATAACGTGGGCGTAGCCCGCTACCGTAAAACAAAAAGGAAAATAAAACCGTAAGTGTGCATGGGTTTTAATTCAATTATTGACTCGCTGGGGGTAGAAATGTAAATTGGCCATTCTGGCGCCAAAAGATGGCAAGTGGGAATCACAAGGCCATCGGACTTGAGACAGAGATATCGTATGGCATGGGCGTGCTCCCGAGGGCACATGGGAATCAAGATCACTTGGCATTGACAAGGTGGATTAAACTCATGGAGCAACAACGTTAGCTTCGCCTAGACACTAAACGCAGACTGATTTTATGAGAACAGTTGGACATCACACATCACTCTTGTTGGGAACATTCTGTCACTCTTCTCCTCGCCTCCTTTCTTTTCAGCGAGTTTCATCATTTCTTGCCACCGCCTTCTTTCTTTTCAGCGGGCTTTTACTAATTTTTCTTCCACGCCTTCTTTCTTTTCAGCGGGTTTTTCATATTTTCTGTTCCCAACACAAACCCACATCTATGTGACTCAGGATCTTTGCCTAAACCATTAGATAAAACTCATTCTGAGACTCGATACTATTCATCCGAACCTATATCCTCATCCTAGCCTACATCGAGTGCTAAGACCGACTCAAACAAAGGTGGCTTCATTTGGACTTGGTTAAGACCTGTAAGAAACCGACAAGATGACAACTTGGATGATGGGTGGATTGAATCCCTTATTCTGAAGGACTGCCTACGTATTCGCGTGGAGCGAAATCAAATCCGACGTAGTTCGATCTTGGTGCATAAACATGGCATTTTGATTGTGTGTACACACTCAAAGGTTTCACCTAAGGTATCATGTCGTATCCCATTCTAGCCTGTAAGGTACCATTGTATCCCGTGTCTAGGGTTGGTACAAAAGGTTTTGATTCTTTGGAATGTGGAGCTTGGTAAAAATAGGTTCGTAAGGTAAACCATCATTCTGAAGGTTCGCTTTGTGGTGCTAAGGCCAACGGGTTATGGCTTACATCGTGGTTGGAAAAGGTGTCTCGGTTTTGATGAAATCCGAGTGCAAATGGGTTGGAAAACAATGTGGGTTCAAATCTCCATGTCTGGACCCTAAAGGCTGGGTGTAACAAAGACAAGCGGAATGATTCTCAAAATTCCGACTATCCCCTCTTGAACCGTCTCAGGAAGGACTTAGAGGGTAAAGAGGTCACTACTTACGCTTTTGGGCTTCGCCCATTGAACTTCAACTATGGGTACTTGACTTGACTTCTGGCCTCTGTAACTTCGACATTCAACCAAAAGCATTCCGCAATAACTTCAACATCTTTTTTCCTTTTTTCTTTTTCTTTCATCTTTTTTTCAATTTTTTTTTCATTTTTTTTCATTTTTTTTTTCATTTTTCCAATTTTTCTCTTTTTTTCATTTTTCATTCTTTTTCAACTTTTTTCTCTCTTTGAAAATGATCTTCTATTCATTCTCTTAGTCATAAATGGATACACCTTGAAAACTGGGCTTCGCCAACTAATTTGGGTGGGAACTAACAATTCCTTGTTAGAACGGGTTGATATCTTCTCTCTTCGAGATGGGATGATGTTGTTGGGGAAAAGGCTTGCCTTCCATCATCGATAGGGGAAACAAGGAGCTAGTCCGGGTTTGTCATAGAATCATCTAAAAGCGTGTCACAAACATTGGTTCAGATGGAGGTTTTCTACCACCAGACATGGAATAGGTAAAGGAAACAGACACGGAATCCTAAAGTATCCTTACATTTTGAAACGGGACATATTTCCACCCCAGAGATGCCTTTGAGTGTGTTGTGCGTTTTATCATGTTTCGGAATGATTGAGGATTGGAAACAAGACAAATTTGGAAACGAAACTGGAACTTTTTATTGGAAAGACAAATGCTTAACAGACTTGAAGGGACGATTCCTAGGACACACCCTAGGTCATCGCGGAACAAACGACTCAACTTCAGGAAAAGAAAGTCCTAGACTTGACTCGACTAAAATAAGAAAACAGATCCCGACTCATAATTTCAAATCTGGTCATGAGCTTTCTCTTGTTCAGCTGTCAGCTTAGATGCTCGGCTCTGATCCTTGATCCCTTCGATGGTCTGCCTCCATCCCGAGGTAGTCCTCTGAGGATCTACGCCAGTGATGAAGGTTGGTAAATCGAATTGTCTTTTATTAACTTCGTTAATGAGAGGAGTACATTCTAGAGCAAGACTCCCGACTTGAATTTCATTCTTCGGGTTTGGCAAGAATTCAAAGCAATCCACAAATATTTTCCCGATAAACACCCCTTTTAAGTGACATGGGCGGATAAGATGGGAATAATCGACATTGTCTTCGACAGAAACAAAGTTGGCGTGATCGCCAAATGGATTGGTGATGTTATTGGGTTTAACAGTTGGGATCGGGAGTGTTCCATTCTCAATCATGTCTTGGATTTCGTGCTTCAGTCGATAGCACCTTTCAGTATCATGGCCTTTCCCTTGGTGAAAGGCACAGTAGGCATTTGGTTTATACCATTTACCTTGTTGATCAGCGGGAGGGTCCGGAGTTGGACCAATAGGCTTCAGCTTTCCTTGGGCTATGAGCCTTTGGAGAGCGTATGTATAAGTGCATCCGATATCGGTGAATGCCCTAGGTGTTTGGCGCTGCGACTTCTTCGATTGCCCTTCTAAGAGATTGATGGCTTCATCAATATGGGCGGTTGCTGGGGCCTTGCCCTTAGACGATGAGGCCCCTTGGTACCCTTTCGGCCTTTCAGCCTCTGCCCTTATGACATCATCTTCTACCTTTATCCCGATTATTATCAATTCTTTGAAAGAGCCAAAATTCTGGTATTTCAGAGCATTGCGGTAAATAGGTCGTAGATTCTTTACGAACTTATCTACCATTTCAACTTCGTCAGGCTCCTTGGCTAATTTCACGCTTTGCCGCGCCATCTTGCAAGGAATTCAAGTAAAGCCTTCTTTTTCTTTCGTGTCATTACTTCCAAAGTCCTTATGTTGGTTTGAATCTCAACATTGTCAAGATAGTGCTTGCGTAACTCCACCGTAATATCTTCGAAAGTGGGGAAGTTCTTAAGGTCAAGATTATAGAACCACGCCTTCGGGTGTTCATCCAGAGATTGGGCAAAAATTTCGGAGAGCATGTCATAGGTACTCCCTTGATTGCTAAGTACCCCTTATAGGCCTTAACATGGTGGACTGGATCTTCTGTGCCTTTAAACTTTGGGATATCAGTGAGTACCATGTTCGTGGGCAACTTATCCTGAATTGGGGCATAGGCCCTAGCATTTTCGTAATGGATGTTCTTCCCCTGGGAGAGTTTCAGACGGTCTTCGATGAACTTGAACCGTTTCTCCAGATCAGTCAGAGGTGGGGTAGATAGAGGGGAATCTTCACCCAGCTTAGATTCGATTGCATCCATTCGGGTCATCATGAGGTTCACGGCCTCGGTGAGCTTGTTGACAGCATCTTCCATTGCTTGACGTCGGGTTTTTGGCGGCCTTTCTACAAGAAAACCCCGAACCGAGTCAATATTTAAAGTAAGAGCCCCTGCACACTTAAGGACACGACACCAACTTGACTCAAACAAAGATTCGACTTGAGACTGATTAACCAAAAGGTTTGACTCACGGTTGGATTTAGACCTCGATTCATTTTGGACTCGACAAAACGACACGACCTGAACCAATCATAACGCGATTCTAAAATGGACTTGGTGTGACTAAACCCGTGATTGGACCAACATAGTCCTTAGGCTCGTATGAAACGTCCACAATGGCCTAGCTTGGACGTTTCTGTGGACTATCCTAGACAAAAAGGTGGACCAACATGACTCGAATCCCAAGAGGTGAGCTTGGGCGACCCAACAAGGTCGGGTTCTAGACTCTTAGAACGAAACATGCCTAGCCAAACACGGCCAGGACCCGGACACGACTCGACGCATTTCATGCTTGGTTAAGGCTCGAGAAATATTTTGGATTGAATTTGAAAAAAACGAATAATTGATTTGAAAATGAGATTTGAAATGGGCAGCATGCCGGCTATAAAAGCTTATTTTTGGCCGAAAATTCTAGTCCTATTTGGGCAGCATTCCGCGTTTTTAAAACCATGCTAATTTTGAAAGTAAGTTGTTCAAAAGTTCGGTTTTGAAATGGACATGGAAAATTTGAAAAGACTCGGGAAATTCATTTCGCACATTGTCATTCTCATGTTATAAGGATGTATGCTCCTAGACATCTCTAAGTCTCGGCAAGTCTTCTACAAGAAGGTCTATGCCCTCCATCCTTTTTGGGTCTTATAGAGCAAGGGCCTTTAGGTAGAGTACCTAGAAGAGCGTCCCCACCATCAAGAACCACGACGAGGAGGAGCGGAAGCAAGCAATGTGCAAGTTCCTGGTATAGTGGGACGTCGCCCCCCACGCATCACAAAGAAACGCTGGGACGGCCCGGGAAAGTCCTTAAGGGTTTATGCATGAATCGTAGCACTATGAGTAATGTTTTACTTTCCAATACTTTCTTTTCAAGTTTCACCTCGGAGGAAAAGACCCTAGAAACAAAGTGTAACTAGTCCTCTTTTCCCCAATGAGTCGCCAAATCGTGGACAAGGCCCTCGGAAGCTGCGTCCGCGGGATCCACACTAGGCATAATCGACTCGAGGTTCTTTCGAATCGAATTAAGACAAATTAGAGTCGCCACCAAGTTTTTTGGGAACTTGGAACCGTTCAAGTCAACTTTACACCTTTCATCGAAAAGCATAAAGCCAATCGACTACGAGTGATTAAAGATAAAGACTTGTACCCTATATCACTCGATTTGAATGACTCTCGTAATCCAATGGTATTTAGACGGATCCACAAACCATAGATCTTGAGTACGGGGTGAGGGTACGTGTTAGGAAGCCAATAAGGACACCTAACCCCGCCCGTCAATAACGGCCTCTACTAAGTCAAGTGTCGGATTTCAAACAAGGTCATAGTTACTACGATATATGATATGCAAACATCGTTTTCAAAACTCTAACATGTGAAGTTTCTATGTCGATTTAGATGCAACTAAACTAACTTTGTCAAAGTTGTAATTTAGCATGTGGGTTGCTTGATCTAACAACATACAAAACAAAGCAAACAAGGCCTAGGGGGAATGGGGGAGCCGTTGGGATCTATCCTATTACAACCCAGGCATTTCATGCCGACACAACGATAAATTAAAGATACAACTCGATCTAAAATACAACGCTATACACAAAACCGTACATGACGCATTACACGGCCATTCGGCCTAGGAAAACGTGCACAAAGGGGTGGCCCACGGCTTACATGACTCACGGCCTTGGGTCACTCCTCGTAATGTGTGCTTTCACTTAATCTCATCGAATTAGACATAGGGCTACGCACAAAAGCATGCATTAGCATAAATCGGGCCATGTTGCTTTAAACAACATGCGATTTACTATGCTCTTACATGCATTGGGGCACAACCATCTAACCAAACAAGACTAATGTTTTTGGAAGAGGTTTTGACTCGATAAAAGAAAGCTAACTTGAAAATTACAACTCGATGAACAAACGATAAATTACAAGCGACAAAACAATAAAGAACAAACGATGTAAAACAAACGAAACAAGAAAGACCAAAGGACACGGCCAAGCCATGGCCACTCTAGACACGGCTACCCTAGGTCCTAGGTCAGGTTCATTAGTTAGATCAATTGATTGCGAAACAAGTTCGAAAGCGGGCTAGAAAACAAGTTAGAAACGACGTTGATCGATTGAAAAGATGTCTTGCAAATGTGTATTCTACACGGCCTAAAGGAGTCAAATTAGGTCAAGGAGTTACGATATTAACGCTACTCATCGAGTGTTAATAGGAAGGTGCTAATCACGCACTCCTATGCTAGCGAGAAATCGAGTGAAAAGAGAGATGCGTTCAATTAGGTTATACAATTGTTAGTTGATTTTTAAAGCTATGTCGATGTACCCTAACGTGTCTAATTAGGTTATTAAATTGATCTAATGTCATCTAAACGAGTTATATGTTAACAGCCAGAGTTCATACTAACATGCGAAGGGTCCTAGGGTGGGTCGAATTACACGAAACAAGAAAGGGGTCAAAAGCGAAGAGCGAAGTTAGAATTCGTTTTATTAATGCCCTACCTTGAACACGAGGATATGTAAATGAGACGGGGGTTATGACCGACTGATTTAGCGGATTTATTTCCCATCTCAAGTCAACGCGGGTGTTCATGGTGGTACTTTAACTCATACTCGGACTAAACTAGTTTCATAGTTAATGATAACAATCGATAAACAAAATAAAACAAAACATAAAAAAACGAAATAAAAGGGAGAAAGAGGAGGATTTGATGCACCCTCAACCTACATGTATCGTTGACACCGTCTTGGGTCGTAATCGATGGTAGATTTTATCTCGAGAGGCCGTCGTCGAAGAAGAAACAAAGCTAACAACACGTTTTTTGCAAATCTGGACAGCAACTTTCAAACTGCGATTTCTCTCTCGTTTCACGGTGAAAATTCGATTTAAAAGATGTTTTGAAAACTATAAAGAGAGGAGAACAGAGATATTAAAACAATCCCTGCTCGTTTTGAGTTTTTTGGCACGAAAAATGAGCACAAACAGAACTGGACAGACAGGAAAAGCCGCGAAAACAGAGTGTATAACACTCTGTTTTTCGAGGGAATTCGTGTACTCTCAAGGGAAATTTGGCTCTTAAATCTTTGTCTAATGTGTAGATGGATGTTGTATGGTTAATTTGGAATAAGAAACTCGAATTTTGATGGAGGTTTGAAGGGAGAACGAAGGGTTTCAAAGAGGACACACAAACTGATTCTCAGTTTGTAAGTCGGTTTTGTCGAGGGTTTTTGAGAGGCAATGAGGGTTTGTTTCTGGAGTTTAAAGCTTGTGAATGACGGTAGGATGTATGGAGAACTTAGAGGAATGAAAGTATGGCAGAGGGGAGGTATTTATAGGGAGTTAAAGTAGGGTAAAAGAGAGCAACAAGCAGTCGGGCTGCTCTGTTTCGCTGCTGCTGTCCAGCAGCTATTGTGAGCTCGTGTAGGGTTTTGGAGGGGTGTTTCTTGGTGGTTAAGCTAGGGTAATATGGGTAGGATACTAGGGTATGGATTAGGGTTAATGGGCACGGGTTTAAGTGGTGTTTGGTGCGGGTTTGGGGCTGTTTAGTGGACTCGGGTTGAAGGGTGACGGACTGGTTTGTGCTGCTGTTTGGGGCTCGAAAATAAGGAGGTATGGATGTGGGTTTGCATGGTATTAGGGCCTGGTTATGAGGGTGAATAATGGGTTGGGTTATGGGTCAGGAATTGGTTCGAGTTTGCTTCGAAAATCGTGCCCAAATCAAGTTGAAAACGAGCTCAAAATCGCGTATAAAATCATCGTAAAAAACGAGTTCTTCAAATACGATTTATAAAACGATTTAAATTGATTTTTCAAATCAAATAACTAAAGAATGATTTTTCAAATCAAAAATATATTTTATTTTCAATAAAATAAATTTAAGAAAATAAATTCAAATTAAAACAATAAAATGAATTCACTTTAAAAAAAACATTTAATTTAAATATCATTTAAATTAATAAAATACTTCGTCGACAACGCTCATTCTACATCGTAAAACGAGCCCAAATAATGACAATGACAACTAACGAATACATGTGTCCTATCATCATCGGGTGTTTGTCGGGTTCTCTATAAATTCCAATATCGACGGATACGGGTATCTACATGTAGGAACATGCCTGCCACCGTAGGAAGGTTTTACTTCCGACGACTTAATCCGTCGGTACTCGTCGGATGAATTTTGCGCCAATTTTTTCATGTTTTGCGCCAATTAAAGTTGACAAAAATCCATCAGTATCACATGATTTCTCTCGGAGAGGTTGACGGAAATCCTTGGCAGTAGGAAATAGCCGTAGGAATGAATGCTTTTCGACCATCTTTTAAATCTGTAGGAAAATATCCGTAGGAATGAAAGCTATTTCTTCCAGTGACGGAATCCATTAATGATGTTTGAGATGTTGATTGTAGAGAGATAAATTACAAGAGAGTAACTAAATTGTAGTAAGAGAAAATGTAAATAGAAGATAATTTTGATTAACTTAAAATGTCAATTGTACAACAGCTTGAGAGCCAAATAATGGTGTTGTTGCTGGCCAAGAGGCTTTGTAAGAATGTCTGCTAAATGTGATACAAAAGAAACATGATGAGTAAAGATGAATGCTTCTTGAACTTTCTCTCGTACATAATGATAATCAATGGTTTAATGCTTTGTGCGTTAATGGAACACAGGATTGGCAACAATGTGTTGAGCTGCCTTGTTGTCACAAATCAAGGGAATAGGTAGTGGGATATCCACATGGAAATCCTGTAATAAATGATAGAGACAAACAATTTCACTTGAGGTGTAGGACATGGCTGTATATTTTGGATATGTGGAGGATTTAGAGACTGTCTTTTGTTTCTTAGTTTTCCAAGAAATAAGAGAATTCACAAGGAAAACACATTGGCCTCTCACAGATTTACAGCTGAAAGAACAAGCACCCCAATCTGCAACAATGAAGGCTTTTAGACTGAGGTGAGTATCTGCGGGATAAAATAAAGCAGCATCTACAGTTCTCTTGAGATAACGTACAACATGTAGAGCAGCTTGGAAGTGTGGCTATCTAGGAGCATTAAGAAATTGACTTAGGTGTTGCACATCAAAGGATATATCAGGTCTTGTAAGGTTGAGATATAACAACCTCCAAACAAGCTTTTATACTGCTCTGGGTCATCCAGAAGCTCGCCATTATCAGTAGAAAGTTGCAAACCCCTTGGTAAAGGGAAAGAGGCTAATTTAACATCAGTCAGTCCAGTGTTTTGTAGAATATCGGTGACATACTTGTGTTGACATAATGACAGACCAACAACAGATTTATCAATTTCTAATCCAAGAAACTATTTGACCAGGCATAGGTCTTTGATTGTAAAAGCATGATCTAAAATCTTTTTCAGAACAGTCCAGTGCTTTGTAGAATATCGGTGACATACTTGTGTTGACATAATGACAAACCAACAACAGATCTATCAATTTCTAATCCAAGAAAATATTTGACCAGGCATAGGTCTTTGATTGTAAAAGCATGATCCAAAGTCTTTTTCAGAATAGGAACGTAAGCAGAAGCATCTCCAGTAATAAGTAGATCATCTACATATACCAAAACTACGGTGAACAACTGGCCAGAAGTCCTTAAAAAAAGTGAATAGTCATTCTTGGACTAAACAAAGCCCTTATTTAAAAGCAGCTTAGTGAGCTCAAGATTCCATTGTCTTGAAGCTTGCTTTAAACCATACATGGAACGTTTTAATTTGTAGACTTGTCCATGAGGTAAGGCCTTGTATCCTTGAGGAGGCTTCATGTATATTTCCTCATCAAGGAAGCCATGCAAAAATGCATTGTTGATATCCAATTGATGAATCGGCTAATCCTTTGCAGCTGATAGTGCCATCAAAACCCTAATAGTAGTGAACTTGGCTACTTGAATGAAGGTATATTTATAATCCTTCCCTTCAATTTGTTGTAGCCTTTGGCTACTAACCTAGCCTTGTATCTATCAATGGTTCCATCAGGCTTTATCTTCAATTTATAAACTCATTTACATCCTATAGCTTTGAAATATTTAGGAAAGGGTGTGATATCCCAGGTGCCATTATCTTCTAATGTGTATATCCATGGTAGTGACCCAATGAGGATCATGTTTGGCTTGATGGTAACTTGATGGCTCAACAACAGGTGATGAATTAAGTGATGTAGAAGCAGAAAGGGATGAAGAAGCCTCAAGACTATCTACATTATCTGGAATGGATGTCTTGTGAGGTAGAATTGGACAAACAAAATCTTTCAATTTTGAAGAAATTTGAACAGGTCTCTTAGAAACCCTTAGTGGTGGATGGTCAGCAACACTATTATCCTCATATGTTGATTAGAATGCTTAATGAAATTGACTAGAGAGGTATTGTGTGGAGTGACTGAATTATCAGTAAAAGGATCAACCCAATTCATATCACCCATGCTGACACCATTATTTCCACTATATCATTAGGCGAGGCTACATTGTGATTTATGACAGGAAATGAAGGTGTGTCATCTTCACAAGGATGCAAAGGAAATATCTGAAATGATGGTAAATCAGAATCTGTAGCTTCAGTTGGTTGAGTAGTAGAAACCCTAAAAGGAAACACTGTCTCATGAAAGATAACATCTCTACTTATGATGATTTTTTGAGTTTGGAGATCATAAAGTTTGTATGCCTTTTGGCCAAATGGATATCCTAAAAATATACACTTTCTCCCTTTTGGATCAAATTTATCACTAGAATGAGAGGGTGTGAGTGCAAAACATAAACATGCCATAACTCTCAATTCATCATAAATACATTTCTTTTTTAACAGAAATTCTGAAGGTGATTTTCATGACAAAACAAGACTGGAAAACCTATTGATAATATGGGTTGCAACCAACAAACACTCACCCCAAAACCTCTTAGGTAGATTAGCAAACAAAAGAAGTGCCCTAACCGTCTCCACTAAATACCTATGCTTTCTCTCAACCCTACCATTTTGTTGAGAAACTCCAGATGCACTCTTTTGATGAATGATCCCTTGTGACAAAAAGAAAGAATCATACCCTTTTTGCACAATCTTTGTCCCATTATCACTTCTGACAATTCTAATGTGACAATTATATTGTGTTTGAAATTGTAATATAAAATTTTTAATGGCTTTTTTAGCTTGTAGTTTATCTTTTAATAGAAATGTCCAAGTAACTCTACTATGATCATCTACTATAGTAAGGAAATAATAGGCACCAATTATGCTAGGTCTTTTGTATGGCACCCATAAATCTATGTGTATAAGATCAAAAATATGCAAAGCCCTTGAATTACTTCTTTTAAAAGGTAATTGATGCATTTTAGCAAGAACACAAGTCTCACATTCAAATTTGTCCACTCTATTACAATCTAGAACATCTATATGCTTCATTTTTGACAATGAGGTATGACCTAATCTTGCATGAAGTAAATGCATCTTATTATTACACTTGACATTATGCTTACAAGAACACACGTTAGAGTAAGAACAAGTACTCTTATTTATACTAGATAGAGAATCTGCCCTAGCAGTATTACTCAAGAGCCTCAGCTTGTACAAGCCATCTTCCTTTCTCCCAACAGTAAGAGTGAGCTTATGGAGAGGGTCCTGTATAGCACATTTGTCAACATCAAAGTTTATCAATAAACCAATGATGGACAATAATTTTCTAACATATACTGAAATGTGTTTAAAGTTAGAAAAATAAAGAATATTATGCAGGATAAGCCCTGAAATCAACTGAATATCCCCAACGATACTAACTGATTTTTAAGTGTAATACCCGCCTTGTTAGGGACCCGTTAACTAGTTGTTGACTGACATTAGAAACATGTTAGAACTCTTGGAACCTTTACTAGTTCGAACTTGCGTCATAGTAACCTTTGGGATGTGGGAACTCGATCTAGTATAGGCTACTGGATCGAGTAGTCTAGTGACTTGATCGAGTAGAGGCCACTCGATCGAGTAAGGCCCATACTCGATTGAGTACGGCGAGTTCAGTGATAGGTTATAGATCGTGAAGTCGAAAACCCAAATCAGTTTCATTTCTTTTCTCCCTAAACCTAATTGACGATACACCTTCTCCATCACCAACCTTCAACCTTTTGAGATCCTTCACACTTGGAGACACCATGGGGACGAAAACATGAGTTGAGTCGCGGTCTTGTCGCCAAAATGTCGAGCATAAGTAAGTCATCATCATCATCATCCTTAGGTTTCTTTGTAGTTATGGTTGTTAGTAATAGGGTTTTCCCTACTGGTTGTGATAGGTGTTGATAGAAGTTTTTTTTTTTTGGTGGAATGTTAATATCATTAATTAATCATATAGCAATTACAATCTTTGTTCACCACCTTACAAATGACTCCAACCTATTACTTCTCCCAGCACCTCTCAGATATCAGACTCATACATCATTTAAATCTAATACACCAATCATTATCTAATCTATGAGGGACAGAACACATCTTCATATTAGCTCGTACTTTCACCTGTTGCTGAATCCGTCTGAAAAGCACTCTTGGATGCCAAACCAGATGCTCCACTCGACATTGATTCCGCATACTTCAAATCTGATACACCAGAGCTACTACCACCATATGAATCAACTTCTTTTTCAGCAGCGACCTATACTTCAATTGGCAGCACCACTTAATACAATCCCTGACTGGTATTTCACTTTCCAACCAGTCATTTATCAAAGCCAAACACATCTGACTATATTTGCATTCAAAAAATAAATGCTCTACCGTCTCAAGCTCCTCACCACACAGCCTGCAGTCTCCATCAGTGATTACTCCAAACCTCACCAATCTATCTTTTGTAAGTAACCTGGCCAGGACAAACAACCAGGCAATGAAGGAATGTTTAGGCCAATTCATCCTATTCCATATGACAGGGTACCACTCCACCTTCTCATGCTCACCCACCAACCATCTATAACCTGCATCAGGCCTATACGCATTTCCAGTAGGGTCCCAGATGCCTGCCTCATAACCTGGCTTCAACTTCTCCTTCACTTTACAAATTTGCCTCCAAGTCCAACTGGTATTCATATTAGGAATATACTCAAACCAATCCTGTTGCTTCATATATACATGATGCACCCAACGAATCCATAAATGATCCTCTTTGCATGCCATCCACCATGTATATTTACCTATCAAAGCAGTATTCCAAGCCAAGCAATTAATAACCCCCAAACCACCTTGCCTTTGATCCTGGCAAACTTTCTCCCAAGACACAGCAGGTGCTTTATGGTACTGATCAACACCCTCCCATAAGTAATTCCTACAAATGCTCTCTATCTTCCTTATAATACCCTTAGGGATAACAAAAATCCTTGCCAAGTAAGAATGTAACTGTGACAGGACAAACTTAACTAAGACAAGTCTTCCTGCATAGCTAAGCTTCCTAGCCCCCCATCCTCTGATTCTGTCCACCATCCTTTCAACCAGCTTAGAGCAATCCCCAATAGATATTCTCTTGTATGAGATAGGTATCCCAAGATACCTAAACGGGAAACTGCCCACCCTGAAGCCAAACATCTGCATAATCACCTGTAACTCCTCCCCTTTGATCCCATTACAATATATTTCAGACTTGTCCCTATTCATCTCAAGCCCTAATGCAACTGAAAACGTAAGAAAAGCTCTCAGAATGACCTTCACAGAATCCTTATCTCCCCTACAGAATAAGAGCAGATCATCTGCAAAACAAAGGTGACAAAGCTTAAGCTGTCTTCATAGAGAATGAAATCTGAACTCCCTCCTATCCACAACCACATCCAGTATACGAGAGAAATACTCCATACAAATTGTAAAGATTAAAGGAGACATAGGGTCCCCTTGTCTAATGCCTCTTTTACCCTCAAAATACCCAAATGTATTCCCATTCAGAGCTAGAGTATACATAGGGGTAGAAATGCACTCCATGATTAGCACCACCATTTTCTCAGGGAACCCCAAAGCATACAACATTTGCTCAATAAATGTCCATTCAATTGAGTCATATGCTTTCCTCAAATCTACCTTCATAAGACACCTAGGAGAGCATGCCTTCCTGTTGTAAAGCCTTACAAGATCCTGACAAATCAAAATATTGTCCACAATTTCCCTCCCTTTTATAAAAGCACTCTGGTTGGGACTGATGATATCAGGGAGAACATCAGCCACCCCATTACAGATGAGTTTTGTAATGCACTTATAAATCACATTACAACACGCTATAGGCCTAAAATCAACCATGATTGGGCCTATTCTTCTTTGGAATCAAAGTTATCACAAAGTAGCATTCACTTGTCTCGAGTAATTTGCCAGTCCTAAACACCTCCTTCTTTGCCTCGACATACATCAACCCCCACAATATCATAAGCATCACGAAAAAACTGGCTCGTGTACCCATCAGGTCTTGGGGATTTAGTAGCTGGTATAGAAAACAGAGCTGCCTTAATTTCCTCATCTGTAACCTCTTGCAACAATCTTTGTTTCTGCACATCATTGAGCACCCTCCCACGTTGGACAGTAGGAAAATGAACCCTCTTCACAGCTTTATGAGTCCCCAAAAGCTTCTTATAGTAGTCTAAGAAAGCACCTTCAATCCCTCTTTCATCCACACACTGATTCCCATCAGTGTCCCTAATAGAAAAGACCTTATTCAGAATCCTTCTACTTTTAATAGCACTATTAAAGTAGTGTGTATTAGCATCTCCTTCTTCCATCCACTGAATTTTGTCCTTCTGAGCCAGATAAGCATTCCTAGCCTTATCCATAGCCTGATACAGAAGACCAGCTTCCTTTTCTTGCCTCAAAAGCTCTCTATTATTCACATCCTGTTGCAATGCAAGCTGAACATTTTCAAGATTCACTTTAGCAATTTTGGCAGAGGCTTCAACATTAGCAAAAGCTTCCCTATTGATAGACTTCAAGCCCTGTTTCAACATCTTCATTTTTCTAACCACTTGAAACATTGTGATGCCACTGATATTCTGCTCCCATACTTGTGCCACAGTAGCTAGGAACTTCTCATCACTGCCCCACATATTAAAATACTTAAAGCTCATTTTCCTCCTTATTTGATGCCTCCAGATATCCATAACACAAGGGTTATGATCAAATAATCCCTCAGGCAAGAAAGTAGTGCTAGTATCAGGGAACTCCATAAGCCATTCCAGATTAACCAATACCCTATCAATTCTACTAAACCTCCTCCTATCCTCCTCTTGTTTATTACTCCAAGTATAAAATGCACCTTGAGCAGGGATATCAGCAATCCCACACTTCTCAGTACACTCCAAAAATATTCTAACTTCACCCTCAGTCACAACTGAACCAATTATCTCATCATAAGCTAGGACATTATTAAAGTCCCCACACACCATCCATGCTTTATAAGTGTTGATAGAGGTTGTCTTGCCTTCATATGGATGTATGCGGTGTCGCTGCTGTTTGCTAAAGGTAGGTTTTCCTACTCAGTAATGTTGATTGGTTTTTATGTATGGTGTATAGTATCGTTGATTGTGTGATACTATCATTGTGGTTGTGTGTGGGGTGCATCCCTGGCTAAGTGGAGTCATCATCGGGAATGGCTTCACGCCCTTGATTCGCCCCTTGTGGTTCCTGTCACAAGGGGGATGTGCACATTAATGGTCATTGGGTTGTTCGCTCTGTGGTTTTGAGCGGGGCTTAGGTGGTAAGGCTGCGGTCCCCACTGGTGGTATGGATTACTGGTTGCGATTGGTAATTCGACAAGACTTTACTTTCAAGTTACTCAGGTGATTGATGGGTTATTGGAGTTGGAGATTGTTGTGTTGAGTTGTACCTTGTGTTGTATGTTGTTCTTCAGTTACTGACCTTGTGTGGTGTTGTTTGTGTTTCTTTCTTGTTATGTGTCTGTCGTGTTCCATTATAGTGAGCAGTCAGTCTTAGTAAGTGTTGATGTAATACTATGGGTTTATGAGTCTCTGGGTACTCTATCGAGTGGGCCTTACTCTGTCGAGTAAGGGTGTTTTGATTTTAGATAAAGTATTCTGCCTGTAGGGTACTCGATCGAGTAGACTGGGTACTCGATCGAGTAAGTGGCACTCAATCGAGTACGTTAGTTACTCGATCGAGTAGGTCGGTTAACGGGTATTATTTTGACGGGGTTTTTTTAATAACGCGGATTAGTTTATATATTATACCGTCATCTTTACTAAACACTTTTACAAACCTAATAAACTTAAAAAGGAGATTGAAACTACGTTGTTCGCTACATCCGTGTTATTGACAAATCCCGGAGTTTGAGAGGTCGGATTTCATCGTTCTTTGTGTCCATGTGATCCTTGCGTCAAGGGTAATATCTACATACGAATTTTATAACATTTAATTAACTTTGTTTAAACCCTAATTTGGGGGATTGGGGGTTTTATGGTTAGTTATGCTAGTAGTAATTACGTGATCATGTGATAGGAGGAGGATTTGTAGAGGAGAGGTTTTGATATAGCTGTTGAGATCGTTTGCTTGTGTTTGCATTCCAGGTAGGGTTCTCCCTACTCAGTATTAGTCACATAATGTGGTTTGTTGTTGATTGTGATTGTTGTTAAAGTAAAAATATTCGCATTGTGACGGTTGTTGGACTTGGTTGATGCTGATTGTGGTTGATTGTATCTGTCTATGTTCTTCGGGGTGCATCCCTGGCTGAGTGGAGTCACTTGCAAGAGTGGCTTCACGTCCATTATTCGCCTTCTGTGGAACCCGCCACAGAAGGGATGTGCACATTAATGGATTTGGGTTTATCGCTCGATAGAGATGAGCGGGGCTTAGGTGGGAACGGCTGCGGTCCCCCACTGGCAGCGAGAAGTAACCTGTTGCGATGGGTACTCTGGCAGGACTACACACTTTAGTGTGTAGTCAGTATTGAGGAGTTGGTGATTGAGTTCGGGTTGATGTGACGATTGAGCTGTGTTGATTTCTGTCTTATTGTGATTATATAATTGTGTGATTAGTACTGACCCCGTCTTTGTTTTGTAAAACTGTGATGATCCATTCAGGGATGGTGAGCAGTGGTTGAACAGGTATAATTAGAGGCATATGGGCTAGCTGGGATGTGTCACCACGAGCTGATTAGAGTCTTCCGCTGTCGTACTTGAGTAGTTTTAGACATTTCTGAGGACATGTATTTTACTTTTATCAGTTTGGATTTGGATTGTAATCACTTTAAACTTTATACTATTTAAATTATGTTTCGTTATTGTCATTTGATTATCATTGCCTCGGGAAACCGAGATCGTGACATTTCTATACCTGGGTGGTCCTGGTAAGGCACTTGGAGTATGGGGGTGCCACAGTTGATATGGAGCTTATCTGGGTACATGGAGGGATGAGTCTTTCACCGACTCTTAGCATGAAGTAGTCTCACCGTAGTTGTTTTATTCATCAGTTGTATCTTTTCTTTTGTTGAGTTAAACTTGTAATAAACTTTGATAGTTCTTTTATTGACGTTATGATAATACTATTCCTCTGGCAACCGAGATGATAATGCCCGTATCTGCTAAGGAAGGTCTTGTTAAGGCTCCTTGATAGATGGGGGTGTTACAAAGTGGTATCAGAGCGACGATTTTGGAACCTGTAACCAATAAACATAATGAACGTAGTGAGTCAAATAAAATGAACCTGGTGTTATGTGTGTTGGGAGCCCCTTGTATGTTTGATTTTGGGTGAGAAGGCTCCCTTATTCCAAAATCCTGGCCCCAGTATACTTACGCCAGCCACTTCGAATTGGGATATTGAGTCGGGAATTATGTGTGTAATATGCAAGATATATGTAGTAAGGTAATGTCATGTGTGTAGGTAATAGCATATGTGTTGCGTAATCGCTTTTATAAATGTGTGCATGAGTTACGTGGATGGACGAGTAGGATGTATCGCAAGTATACACGAGGATATATGGTGACATGGAAGTTGGTGACTGGTTTACCAGTTTGCAATGTTTGATAAAAATTTATGAGCATGATGTGTTGTAGGATTTGATGTGCATATGAATAAGGTAGATTATTGTTATCGATATGAGTGAATATGTGGATTTAAGTACGTAATAGCAAGATCGTATGTTGTATGGCATGTAATATAGTAGAGTTATAATGTTCTAGGTTTGGTACTTGTGTTATGTGCAAAGTAATGATAATCGATAGTATTAGCATAGAGATAATTAATGACGAGTCCTAAGTATGCCTTAGACTCAGAATGAATTGTTATTTTGCAGGAGACCAGTAATTTCTTGATCATTCGTTGGGTATTTTGACTTACTCGGCCGAGTACGAGGAAGTACTCGACCGAGTACGAGGAAGTACTCGACCGAGTAGGCCTTACTCAACCGAGTAGATGGGTCACTCAATCGAGTTTGCTGGAAAACAGAATCAATGTTAGTTCTGCCAACGTCAAAACTCGACCGAGCAACCCTAACTCGATCGAGTAGAGGCTACTCGATCGAGTACCTCAGATACTCGATTGAGTACCGCTGCTACAGAAACGGGTTTTGTAATTTTTCGCGATTTATATCCCTAATTCTTCTAATTCTTTTCTTTTGTTACTTTTTTCGAAACCTATAAACTCTCATAAAATTTCTTTCTCAACAAGCTTTGGTGTATTTGTGCTTGGTTTTCTTCCAAATCATCCTAGTTCATCCATCAAATTCATTTGCAAACTAATTCAAGGTAAACTTCTTCTCCTTTTTTTTTTTTTTTTAAACAACTTGAAGCATATGGTAGTGTTGGGATTTCTGAAAATTCGATTTTTATGCCTTAAGATTGTGTTGTGATTACTAGATTTTGATAAAAACTACCTTGAATCCTTATTATTGATGTTAGGAACTACAAATTAAGCCCGATTTTTGACAATATTCAATCCGGATTTTTCTAGGGTTTGCCCCAAATTTTTGATTTTGTTCATCTAATTTATCTTTAAAGGTTGCAAAAGAGTAGGGGATGTTGATAATATCGTGTTTAATGCTTGATTCTAGCTAATCTCATCGAAAATTCCGTCTTAGAACTTCATCTTTTGGGTATATAATTTTGAAATTTTGTCCCAAATTTGCTACAAAAGTTGTATTGTTGGGCTTAGTTAAGGTAGGAATCAACCCGGAATCCTTCTATAATTTGCTTAAACTTCGTATTTTGAGATTTTGAACCGTCTTTTATAGATTGCAAAGAGTAAGGGAGTTGGTAAATTCATGTTTTGCTCTCAAAATTTTCATCTCTTGGCACGAAAATCCATCTTAAGCATCGTCTTTTTCGTTTATGACAATTGAAAGTTCCTATTTTGAATTTGTAAAACCCGATGTGTGGCTAACTATGTTGAAACAGATGGCGAGAACTGCTGCTACATGACATGCCAAGAGGACCCGGGCTAACACCCCCGCCACGGTAGAGGTGGGGGAAGGAAGCCAAGGACCCGTTGTTCCGCCGGTACCTAAGTATCCGACGGTAATCTTTGTTGATTTCAAACAGAGGGATGCCTTTGCTATTTTGCTGAGTCGCACCTTAAGACCAACAAGGTGTGTAGACCCAATTGTGTTGGCAGAGTTGAAGATAGAGTGGATGTCCATCACATCTTTGAGGTGTTGGGTTTGGAGGGCTTGTATCACTTAAGGAAGCATTCATATGTTTTTCTGACCCTTAAGTTTGTGAGTTCTTTTAACTATGACGTGGCTGGGAAGATGGTATAACAACCCGACCGCCACCGTCATAACACAATCCCAATATGATGAGATGTGCACTCTTGGGCCTATTATTTGTCTTCACTTAAGCCCAAAAGCACAAGGCCTTGTTACTAAGTGGTGGGTGGAAGCCCTTATAAACATATCATAAGCCTCTCAATTTCCCGATGTGGGACAACTATCTCACAATCTCTTGGGGTATTACAGATGGTGGGTTTTCGGTTGATGAACACGAGCTTTTATCTGACCCTTGACCAGTTTTCCGATCCCTTGAGGCTTACCCGGGCCAATAAGGGATATCTTAGTGATGTCCCGACTGAGTATGATGCTAGTAACTACCTACCTTTGTTCACCGGTAGACCTGCCCTGACCTCGAGTGCTATGCTGATCAATGATGTTCAGCACATGACCTTAAAGATATTTCTCCGATCCTTGATTTGTTTGTTATATAGAGGAAGGATGCGAGTTATAAGCTTAACTCACATGAGGTGATGTTGTTGATCTCGTACCTTAACCCCAACCGGGAGAAGCAGCTTGCTTATAGTGCCCCGGCAATAGTTTGTGCTAGCCTAGCCTTGATGGCTAAGTCTTCGACTCGCCACATTAGTTGCGGCGCTATCGCTACCCGTCTAGCTGAGAGGTTGACTAACTTTGAGGCTTCACCGGCCCTCAAATCCATGTGTACCATTGTCCAGACTTTGGATAAGGACTACTTCATTCCTCAGAAGTGGTTGAGGGTGTTGGATGATGGAGGTTTAGCTTGGAGGGTGCGAGGTAGGAGTTAGATGAGAGTGCCTGACCCATGCCCCCTTCTTGTGACTGAGTCGTTGATTGATGCTTCCTCTGGTAGTGCGGAGGCTACCCTTCCCAATCAGAAGTACTTCATCATTGATGACCTCCTAGAGGAGATGCGTGAGCCGTTTGGAGGAGGCCAGACCAGGAGGGAGGACCAGGTACCTAGGGAGGGTAGATGATCCCGGAGAACGAGAGAGGTGGTAGGGGAGTCTCAGTTTGTGCAGTATGGAACCCCTCAGTACCAGTACCCCTGTTACCCTTCTTTCTTCAGCCCACAGATGTAGGTGAGTGAGCTCACAGAGAGAGTATCGAACGCCTTGCTACTCCGGAACCTTCATGAGATGGCTTATGTTCAAAGTGTGGGGACCAACTTGGCTCAACCAGTATGGTGGCATGGCGTGGGAAATGATAGTGGTGTCTTTCACTCTTACGGAGTGGATCCGGCTATATAGAGAGCCACTAACAGTCCGCCAAAACAAGCATAAAAACAGAAACGGTCACTCGAAGTCACCGCCTCGATCCTCCTTCATGTCATCACCTCCTCCTGCTCCTGACGTGCCTCCTCCAAACCCTCCTCCGGTAGAAGCTCCCGTCCCTGGATCTCCTTCACTCCTCCACGGTGCTAGGCATCCGTAAGGGTAGCTCGTAAGGGCTCTCTATGTAGCCGGATCCACTCCGTAAGAGTGAAAGACACCACTATCATTCCCCACGCCATGCCACCATACTGGTTGAGCCAAGTTGGTCCCCACACTCTGAACATAAGCCATCTCATGAAGGTTCCGGAGTAGCAAGGCGTTCGATACTCTCTCTGTGAGCTCACTCACCTACATCTGTGGGCTGAAGAAAGAAGGGTAACAGGGGTACTGGTACTGAGGGGTTCCATACTGCACAAACTAAGACTCCCCTACCACCTCTCTCGTTCTCCGGGATCATCTACCCTCCCTAGGTACCTGGTCCTCCCTCCTGGTCTGGCCTCCTCCAAACGGCTCACGCATCTCCTCTAGGAGGTCATCAATGATGAAGTACTTCTGATTGGGAAGGGTAGCCTCCGCACTACCAGAGGAAGCATCAATCAACGACTCAGTCACAAGAAGGGGGCATTGGTATTTGGATTTTTATTTCGTTTTGTAATCGGCCATAAGGCCATATTTGGTGCTTGGTTATTTATGGAATTGTTATGTAGGTACCATGATAGCGGGAATAAAATCCCGGAACTTGCATATATTTTGCTTGCTTTGACATTAGAGGGCATTCTGACTTGGAGTTACTCGATCGAGTAGCTTCAACTCAATCGAGTAGCATGTATATGGCATTTTAACGAGCATTTTGACATGGACATACTCAATCGAGTATGTCTAACTCGATCGAGTACTTGACTCTGTACTCGATCGAGTACACCTAACTCGATTAGGTACCTCTGCATCCATACGGAGACCATTTTCTGTTGTTTTACTTGGCACCATAGGATATTTTGTTAACTCATATATTGTTATTATAACCTTTGTTAGTCACCTCGATGCTTCTACTTAGATATGAGTGGTATCAAAACGGTATGCAATGATTTTAATACTATGTGGTTACTAATTTATGCTAATTATCGTTTTAAGCGATTGCTAAATTTATATAATCGTTTGGTAATCATTTTGGGATGGTTATGTTTGGTAATCATCTTGTCATGATGTTACATGGGCAAATTACTACTAATTTATACATTTATCGAGTGGTATTGCCGAGCATGAAAGATTCATTTTGTGTTGTTATTTCCATCCTATATGCTAGTCTGTGTGTGTGTGTGTGTGTGTGTGTATGTGTGTGTGTGTGTGTGTGTGTGTGTGTGTGTGTGTGTGTGTGTGTGTGTGTGTGTGTGTGTGTGTGTGTGTGTGTGTGTGTGTGTGTGTGTGTGTGTTTATATATCCATGTTAGTGGTAATGTCAAAGATAGGTGATGGTTTTTGTTTTCTCGTATTAAACCTCATCTTAAAGGTGAATTCCAGGGACGAAGTTCCTTTTAAGAGTGGAAGAGTAATGTCGCGCGTGAAAATGCCAAAAACGTCGTTTTTTAAGTGATTTATTAGTAATTTAATTGTTGTTTCTTTTAAGTAATCAAATGTTGTTTAGATAATTTAATCAATTGTGATGTAATTTTAGAAATGCCAAAAACGTCGTCTTTTAAAGTGATTTATTAGTAATTTAATTGTTGTTTCTTTTAAGTAATCAAATGTTATTTAGATGATTTAATCAATTGTGAAGTAATTTTAGTTGTTGCATTTTTATGGAGATGTGAATTTTGTTAAGCAATTTAATGGTGTTGAACTTGTTTGGGTGTTGTATAATGTTGCATTAGCGTAGTAAAATGGGAGTAATGGTTGTATGAATGCATTTTTTCAATTGTTAACGTTCGGAGGATGACTCGTGATGGAGTTGTGTTGTGATGGTTATGTTCGTGAGAGAGAATGATGATGATTAGTCGGCATGGGAGGTCGGGTGGTATGGTTGAGTATGGTTATAATGGTTCTTGTCGGGTTGGTTTGTTGTTAGTTAACTTGACTTAGTATACACTTTCGGTTTATGAAAGGCGATGAGTTGAACTTCGGGGACGAAATTCTTTTTAAGGGGGGGAAGACTGTAATACCCGCCATGTTAGGGACCCGTTGACTAGCTGTTGACTGGCCTTAGACAGATGTTAGAACTCTTGGAACCATTAATAGTTCGGACTTACGTCATAGTAACCTTTGGGATGTGGGAACTCGATCTAGCGTAGGCTACTCGATGGAGTAGTCTAGTGACTCGATCGAGTAGAGGCCACTCAATCGAGTAAGACCCATACTCGATCGAGTATAGCGATAAGTTATAGATCGTGAAGTCGTAAAACCAAATCAGTTTTCATTTCTTTTCTCCCTAAACCTAATTGACGATACATCTTCTCCATCACCAACCTTCAACCTTTGAGATCCTTCATACTTGGAGACACCATGGAGACGGAAACATGAGTCGAGTCGCGGTCTTGTCGCCGGAATGTCGAGCATAAGTAAGTCATCATCATCATCCTTTGGTTCCTTTGTAGTTATGGTTGTTAGTAATAGGGGCTTTCCTACTGGTTGTGATAAGTGTTGATGGAGGTTGTCTTGCCTTCATATGGATGTATGCGGTGTCGCTGCTGATTGCTAAAGGTAGGTTTTCCTACTCACTACTGTTGATTGGTTGTGATATATGGTGTATAGTATCGTTGATTGTGTGATAGTATCAATGTGGTTGTGTGCGGGGTGTATCTCTGGTTGAGTGGAGTCATCATCGGGAATGGCTTCACGCCCTTATTCGCCCCTTGTGGTTCCCGTCACAAGGGGGATGTGCACATTAATGGTCATTGGGTTATTCGCTCTCTGGTTTTCAGCGGGGCATATGTGGTACAGTTGCGGTCCCCACTGGCGGTGTGGATTACTTGTTACGATTGGTAATTCGGCAGGACTTTACCTTCGGGTTTGTAAGGTGATTGATGGGTTATTAGAGTTGGAGATTGTTGTGTTGTGTTGTACCTTGTGTTGTATGCCATTCTTCAGTTACTGACCTTGTTTGATGTTGTCCGTGTTTCTTTCTTGTTATGTGTCTGCCGTGATCCATTAGGGTGAGCAGTCAGTCTTAGCAGGTGTTTATATGGAGCTTCTCTGGGTACATGGAGGGACGAGTCTTTCAACGAGTCTTGGCATGGAGTAGTCTCACCGTAGTTGTTTTATTCATCAGTTGTATCTTTTCTTTTGTTGAGTTAAACTTGTAATAAACTTTTATAGTTCTTTTATTGACATGATATACTATTCATCGGGCAACCGAAATGGTAATGTCCGTATCTGCTAGGGAAGGTCTTGTTAAGGCTCCTTGTTAGATTGGGGTGTTACAGTTAGTCCCATCAGGTAATCCTACTATTATAGTTATGGTTAAAGTTTTCTTATTAAAGAAAAGATGCAATGAAGAACTCATGTGGTATGTAGCCCTTGAATCAATTATCCAAATATACCGATTAAATGTTGAACATGAAAAGCAACATTAGTAACCAGAGAGGTACCTGCGAAGTTACTTGCTGCAAAATTAATCGATGTAGATTGATTAGAATTTTCCTGTGACTTTGCCTGCCTGTTATGCTGCATATTCACCATTTGTTGTTAAATTGCTGCAACAACCTTAGGGTCAATGTGAATATCAGAGCCAGAAACTAGTGGATTATTAGTATTGGTGTAAGCTTCATCATTGTGCGCATTAGTAGTGGCAATCCTAGCCATATATTCCTTCCTTTTCTCTGGAAATAACTCAAAGCATAAATCCTTTGTATGCCCAGACTTAGTACGGTGAAGAAATCACCTGTTCTCCTTATATTTCTTTGTTCTATTTCCATCTCGGGTGCAAACATTCCAAGGATTACCTGCAGAAGCAGGTTGCTTGTTCCAGCTCTTTTGGTATGGTTTCATGTTGGAAGCCATTGCACTGGCCTCAGTTTGATCATTAATAAACTTTGAAAGCCTCTTCTGACTTTCAATCTGCTGAACAAGAGAAAAAGCTTTGGTGAGGTTAGGTAGGGGTTCTATAGACTAGATATTTGTCTTCAGCTGCTCATATTTACGGTTTAATTCCATTAGAAACACCATAACCTTCTCCCTAGTCACAACTTCAAGAATTTTCTTCAGAAAACTACACGAACACTTCGCTAAAGCGCCACAAGTGCAATCAGGAAACATCTCAAAATCCTCAATATCATCCCAACTCCTCTTCAATTTGTTCTAATATTCAACAACGGATTGATCAGCTCCTTGAAATGTATTTTTTAACTTCTTTTTTAACTAAAAGAGCAAGGGAGCGTTAGACTGATCATACATGTCGTTGATTTCCTCCCAAAGACGCTTCACAGACTTAGCCGTCATGAATCCTTGCTTAATTTTCCGAGTGAAAGCATTGAGGATCTAGCATCTCACCATATTGTCTGCGCGAAGCCATTTCTGATACATCGACGAAATCAAAGCAGGCATCGTCGTTGATCCGTCGAGAAATCCGTGTTTTTTTTTCCAAGCATCATTACTACGCCACGACTCCAATTAAGGAAATTATTACCGTCAAATAAAGAATTAACTAGCTTCATTGAAGGATAATCAGAATTGGAAAGGAAAAGAGGATCATCGTATTGATCTTGGTAATCGCCATTGATTTCGGAATTTTGTGATTCATGCATGATTAAGGTGAAGAAATGTGTAATAATGAAAATTTTTATATATATTGAAGAAGATTAAAGGGAAAAATGAAGTAATTATTGAAAAAACTTTCGTGGAAAGATGATCGAAATCACAAACCCTAGAAAATGGAGAAAATGCTAAAATCGAACAAAAACAACAAGAAAAACGATGAGAAAATAACACAAGATCAAGAGACAAGAAAGCCCCGCTCTGATACCATGTGAAATCAGAGTTTAGAAGGCACATAAGCCATAAATGGTGTTTGAGATGTTGATTGTAGAGATAGAAAGTACAAGAGAGTAGGTAAATTGTAGTAACAGAAAATATAAATAGAAGATATTTTTTATTAACTTCAAATATTAATTGTACAACTGTTTGCCTTATATACAAATGTTAGTTGAGCTAGTCAACTTAGTTAACTAAGAACCTTCAAGAGGAAGTTGTTATAACAACTTCTAACAACTTCCTATCAATATTCTTCAAAATACCCATACAATATCCGATTTGACTAGGGTACATGTGAAGAAGTAAGGTTGAGCTCCATTAATGGTGGAATCTCGAGTTGAAGGAGAATATATTTGTGTGAATTTTAGAATATTATAATTATGTAAGAGAGTAAATAAATTGTGTATTCTCATTAAGTTAATGAAAGTGTATATACATGAGTCTATTTATAATATGTTCAAGTAAAAACTATTACAGCTGCACACAACTAACATAAAACTAGTTCTGTTATTTACAACAACTCCTCATTGGGTTGATGTCAACTTTTCACCATCAACCAGGGTCCTTCTCACATCTCCCCTAAAGTTAGAATTGCCTTGGAAAAACTGCAATCCTAACTTGGATGCTGAGAACATAAATTGAGCTTGGCCCAATGGTTTGGTTAGAAAACCAGCCAGCTGCAAATTGGATCTGAGATATCTAGTTGATAGAAAACCCTCTTGAACCTTTTCTCTCATGTAATGGCAATCTATATTCAGGTGTTTTGTTCGTTCGTGAAATACGAGGTTTGCTGCAATGTGTTAGTGTAATACCACGGTTTTCTAAGTCTGTTACTCAACCGAATATGGCTTACTCGGCCGAGTAAGTGTGTCGTGTGTTTCTGGACAGTTTACTGCCCAGGAATACTCAGCCGAGTATGGGAATACTCGACCGAGTAGAGGATACTCGGCCGAGTATACTCTATACTCGACCGAGTATCCGGTCTGACGAGGTTTATTTCCGCGGTTTAATTTAGAAATGATTAGAGTTATATAAAACGGGATTTACAGTTCTTAATCATTTTAACAAAACCTAATCAATACAACGTAACTCTAATCCTCTCCAAATCTTTCTCTCTCAAGTGCGTGGATCGTTCGTGTGCCTAGTTCATCTTTCCTTGCATCGATTGTGTCGGTAAGCTTATGATTTCATAAGTTCTATTGATTTGTCTTTTAGGGTTTTGCCCTAATTTGTGATTTGGGGGAAAGGGGTTTTGGCATGTGGTGATTGGAATTATGTGATTGTTGTTAGGTGAAGATTTCGTAGAGGAGTCATTCTAGCATGCTTGTTTGTCTCATTGCAGTTTATGCTAAGGTAGGTTTTCCCTACTCGGATTACTATTTAATTAATTTGAAATTATGTGGTAATTGTTGTACGATTGATATTGTGATTATCTGCTGTTGTTGGATTGGAGATTGGTGTTGGTGTTGTGATGGTTGTTGGTGATGTTCGCGAGGCGCGTCCTCGGCTGAGTGGAGTCACTTACTAGAGTGGCTTCATGCCCTAGTTTTGCCCTTTGTGGAACCCGTCACAGGAGGGGATGTGCACATTAATGGACAGGGTTATCGCTCGTTGATGAACGGGGATTTGGTGGTAAGGCTGCGGTCCCCCACTGACAGGGCTACACACTTTAGTGTGTACTCTGTTACATGTTGTGATTGGGAGTTGGAGGTGGATGATGATCAGCTGTTTATCTTATCGTACTTGTCTTATGTTGATTATGCAGTAAACTGGCCCCGTTGTTGTTTTGTAAATCTGTGGGGATCTATTCGGGGATGGTGAGCAGGTTGTAACAGGTGATGATCGTCATTAGCTTTGGGATGAGATGGGGAGTCATCACTTGAGTCTAGCTTCCGCTGTCATGAGAGTTACTTTCATAGTTTCAGTTGTTCAGTTCTAGACAACAGTATTTTGGTTTTGGATTTTGGAACATGTAAACATTAATTCGTTATACTTTAATAATTGTTGTTTTGGAATGGTAACTTTGATATACTAGCCTCGGGAAACCGAGATGGTGACGGTCTCTCATGATAGGGTGGTCCTAGTAAAGGCACCTTAGTATGTGGGGGTGTCACAAAGTGGTATCAGAGAGACGATTCTGAAACCTAAAACTAATGAACATAGGGAGTCTAAATAAAATGAACTTGGGGAGAGTTGTTTGGAGCTACCGCAAAGACTTGAGAGACGTCCTGAAGTCACATTGAGGCCCTTATGATCTCGAGCCGGTCACATATGGGGGAGTAATGGGAACTGTTGTATGTTTCGAGTCATGTGTGTAGTACTTGTAGCTTTGAATCTTGTGAAGTTGTTAGATGAAATGATGGAAGAACTTGAATAAGGTGGTATATGAAAAGTGAATTGCGTACTTGAGCATGAAGTATTTTAAGCATGTTATATGTTTAATACGTGGCTTTTAAAAGGGTAGTTGTGTATATGTGTATATCGTTATAGAAAGGCATGTTTACGTATGTTTACGATAGTTTACAGCTCATTTTTGGCATGACTCGGCCGAGCAGGGCGGGTACTCGACTGAGTAGGAGATACTCGGCCGAGTAACCAGGCACTCGACCGAGTATTGTTTGGGGTGGAAGTAGCAGTAGCTACTGGTTGTGATCACTCGACCGAGTAATAGAGCATACTCGACCGAGTGAGGCATACTCGATCGAGCATCATCCATACTCGACCGAGTATGTTTTCTGTGTTTTTGACATTGGCTACTGGAGTGGAACACGACCGAGTAATAGTAGTACTCGACCGAGTAGTCCATACTCGACCAAGTATCTCACCATACTCGGCCGAGTACTTCTTTGGCGGAGGGTCATGTTTATTTTTAGTCGTAGGCTATGTGCTTACGTTTCCTTGCTTCTATCAGCTCAAAATGCCGCCAAAGAGGTCAGCAGCGTATATCCAAGCATCTGAGATGACAACAGATGAGGTAGTCCATATGATTGAGCAGCAGGATTCACTCCTTGAGGCTCTTAAGAACGTGGGAAAGGGGGATGGGAAACCGGTGGACGCAACCCACCTGAGCACCATCATTGCCCACTTTAACCCATTGACTTAAGAGGGCACCGGAGAACCTAAGCTGCTTGATAACTGGCACCGAGATATGGAGAGTCTTCTTGAGGTTGTGAAGTGTCCGACAGAGTTGGCTATCGAACAGGTGGTGTACTACCTAAGAGGTGAGGCTGCAGTTTGGTGGCAGAACATGAAAGAAGATGCCAGGTCATACTACAAGGATAAGGGGCTCGATGCTATATCATGGGCAGGTTTGAATGCTATGAGGGAGTAGTTTGTGCCGGAGCAAATCCGCCACAAGTTGAGAGCCGAGTTTGATTCTTTCACCATGACTAACGATATGACTGTCACAGAGTACTATCACCGGTTCCTTGAGTTATCTCGATATGCAGAAGATATGCAGCTGGGTCAGCGAGGTTTGGCTCTTCGTTTCGAAAAGGGGTTGACTCCTAAGATCATGAATAGGTTACTAGCTGGAGTTCTTAGCGACCTAAAGGAGGTCTATGGACGGGTTGGACATGCTGAGAGGTTGGTAGATTTGGCCAAGGAGGCTAACGAAAGAACTACGGAAAAGAGGAAAGCAGAGAGTGAAAGTGGCAATCAGTCGGGCCACAAGAAGAGCAACTATGGGTAGTCTAGGGATTTTTCTGGAGGATCTGGGTTTTCAGGGGGATCTCGAGCATGGGGAAGAGGTGGTGGTCAGAGTGTTAGTGACAACTCCAACCTTACTTGCTACAACTGCGGTGGAGTGGGTCACAAGAGGCACGACTATACCAGTGCCAAAGTTGGAGGGTTTTCAGGAGCTTATCAGGGGAGTTTTTCTCAGGCTCCGAGCCAGAGTTTTGCTAGCAACAGGCCATCGGGGTCTTGGGGTAACTGTGGAGGGCAGAACAACAACAATGACGGCTTCAACCGAAACAGTGGAGGATCCTATCAGCGCCCAAACAATAGTGTGACTCAGAACTCGGCGGCTAAGCCGACTGCTTCAAACACCTCGGTCCAGGGAGGAGGATAGAAAAGCAGCGGGAAGCTCTTTATGATGGGCAAACAGGAGGCAGAGAACGATGCTCACGTGGTTACCGGTACCTTTCTTGTTTATAATACACCGTCTTTCATTTTGTTTCACTCGAGGGCAACCCATTATTTTGTGTCTAGGGGTCATGCCTTATCTATGGGTTTGGGGGAGTATGAGCTTGTAAAGGATAGTGTGTTTATACCTTCGGGGAAGTCGGTGTCTTATGTTAAGCTGTATAGAGATGTGTCCATGTTGGTAGGGGAGGTAGATTTACTGGTCAACTTATTAGAGTTTCCTATGGATGGGTTTGAGGTCATCGTCGGGATGGATTGGTTGGGTAAGTATGAAGCTAAGATTGATTGCCGACAAAAGAAATTGTCTTTGAAGGGTCCCAAGGATGTCAAAGTGTCTTATAAGGGGTTTGTTGTGAGGCCCAAGTGTAAGTTCATCACTGTAATGACTTTAAAGTTGTGTTTGAGGAAGAAGTGCCCCTTGATTCTTTGCCAAGTGAGAGATAGGCGTGCGGAACAGCTGACAGCATCTGATATACATGTGTTTGGAGAGTTTAGTGATGTCTTTCCAGATGAGATACCGGGGTTACCACCCAAGAGAGATATCGACTTCAATGTGGAGCTTAAACCGGGGACAGGCTGTTGATAAGGGCAAGGAGAGGGCTCAGGCAGTTGACAGGGGTAAGGGAAAGAGGAAGTCAGTTGCCAAAGTAAACCAACTTGATAAGCTTCAGTGGGAGCATGATTTTGAGGTAAATGATGTGGACTCTGAAGATGACCATTTTGATGTCGATTTCAATTTGGGGGAAGAAGATTTAAGGGCAGCTGATATATTTCTAGAAGCTGAAGAGGGGTCATTAATTAAGAAAGTTGACAAGTCCCTGTCACTTTTTAGGGTGGTTAGAGGTTTTGAGGATGTGGATCCAGTAGTTGGAAATGAAAAGTATGTTGATGATGATGATGATGATTTGGGGAGTTTGGATGGATCAAAGGATGAAGGGAGGGTATTATGGCCAATGTTTAACCCTGAGGTTGACTTCAAGAAACCAGTTTCTTTAGAAGTAGGCTTAAATTTTCCTAACAAGCACTCATTAAAGAAGGCTGTCCAACATCATGCCATTGAAAATAGGTATGAATTTTATTATGAGCACAATGGCAACAAAAGGTTAACAACATACTGTAGACACAAGTGTTTGTGTAAGTGGAACAAAAAAAGGACCAATTTTGGTAAGTGTATTTGTAAGTCTACTAGAAAGTGCACCTACACTATTTATGCAATTCCAATGGGGAATGATGGGGTCTGGTAGCTTAGAACTGTTGACTTGAGGCATAAATGTGTATTCAAGGGGGTTAATAACAAGGTTAGCTCAGAATATTTGGCTAAAAGGTACCTGGAAGATTGGAGGTTGGACCCAAACATGAAGATCCATAAATGGCAAAAACAGATTAAGAGGGATTTAGGTGTTGATGTAAAATATGGGATGTGTTGGTTGGCTAGAGCAAGGGCTAAGTTAACTATTTATGGGGACTGCTCTGCACAATATAGGAGGGTATGGGACTATGTGTCAGCAATCTGTAAGTTCATTGAAGGATCAACTGCTATTATTGTGGTTGACAACATTGAATGACCACCTCCTTATTTTCAGAGGATGTTTATATGTTTGAAACAAGTCAAGCAAGGGTTCTTAAATGGATGCAGACCTATTATAGGGGTGGATGGGTGTCACTTGAAGGGACCATATCCAGGGCTCTGCTTAGTTGTTGTGGGGATGGATGGAAACAATAATATTTACCCAGTTGCTTGGGCTATTGTGGAAATTGAAAATGGAGAAAGTTGGAGTTGGTTCCTTAGACTGTTAATGGAAGATCTTGGCAAGGAAGAAGGGCAAGGCATGACAATCATGTCAGATAGACAGAAGGTTTGTCTTCTTTATGTTATTGTTATTTGTTGCATCTGTTATTGGTATAAATTTGTTGCATCTGTAATTTTAACTATTATTGTTATTTGTTGCATAGGGAATAAGGGAAGCCTTCAAAGTTGTTACCCCTAAACCTCATATCAGATATTGTGTGAGATATATTTGGGCCAACTTCAAACTCCAATTCACAGGGATAATCTTCAAAGAGACATTCTGGAATGCAGCTAGAGCATCAACAGAGGTAATGATTTTAACAAGCAGAATTTCAGAGCATTTTAAGTGTTTAAGTAGTACAATTCATTTGAGCATTTCTACTTGCATTGTAATAGGCAGAATTTAAGAGAGAAATGGCTGGGTTGAAAAGTTTAAGTGAAAGAGTTTGGAAGTACTTGGATGACATTGGAGCCTATCACTGGAGCAGGCATGCTTTTAATACATCTTGCAAGCCAAACATGTTAACTAACAATATGTGTGAGAGCTTCAATGCTGTTTTGAAAGAGGTAAGAGATAAACCAATTTTAACCATGATGGAGTGGATTAGGAGATATGTCATGAAAAGACATTATGAGAAAAGAGAAGGTGTGAAAGTTTTTGATGGTAAGGTGATGCCTTATGTGGATAAGTTTTTGAAATGGGCTAAGAATGAGGCTGATTGTTGTGATGTATGGGCATCATCTAATTTTTCTTTTGAGGTGATGTATATGAGCAAAGAGTATGTGGTGGATCTGCCAACACAAACTTTTACATGTGGTCATTGGCAGCTAGCTGGACTTCCATGCCAACATGCAATTGCTGCCATCAATAACCAGAGGGCAAATTATAAGGATTTTGTTCATGAGGCATATACAAAGGAGAAGTACATGGCAGCCTATGAACACCCTATACCTCCAATGCCTAGAATCAGTCAATGGGAAAGGGTGGATATGGTTGAACCCTTACCACCTCCTTATAGAAAATTGCCAGGAAGACTTAGTTTAAAAAAGAGAAGAAAAGAGGCTGGTGAGAAAGGTAGTACAGACCAACAACAGAAACAAGGTGTGACACCCTCATTTTTTAGCGTTAAATAAACACGTAAATTCTACAGAAAAACTGACAGGATATGTTTGTAAATGGTTCAACTAGATAAAACCTGTAATTTTAAAAAAACTTTTCTAAACCATTCACAAACATTTCCAAATGAAGAGTGCCAAAACCTGCAAAAACTAACAAACTAATTTACATAACATAGCTAAAATCGCGAGAATAAAGTGATACAAACCAAAGTAAGAGAGGGAGACATATGTCCCTCCAAAATATAAACACAACCATAAGTTTAAAGGTTTACTACAAAATATAACCAAACTAAGTCCAAGGTTATTTTGCTCACTAGCTCGTCCGTGTACCCCATTTAATCATCATCAACCTGTCAATCGCATTTTATACAAACACGAAAGCCACAATTCAGTGGGGAGTAACTTCGAGTCCTCCCAGCCACGAAATGTCATATTTAATGTAACATGTAATGTAACATGTAAACAACATCATAAATAAATTAATTATCGAGTATTCTAACATATGAGCACTAAAACTGACCAAATTAAACTATCATGTGAAACATATAACAAGCAGTAATCCAAACTTTATCAATTGTAACCGGCTTGCATCTCACCTATTACAATTCATAAAATCACCATACAAGAAAGGGCAATATATCAAAGACAGGCATAAGTTCTTAGCACCGTCAATAGTCACTCTATAACTCGAGTCTATACCACGAGGTAGGGAAGGTAATCGAACCGGTATCTTGGCTCAGAGGTTCTATCAAAACATGGCCAAGACACAACACAACCCTAGTCCTAAATCTGCAGCTTGGAGACCTAGACATGCGGATACACACCACCGCACCCAAGACCCACAATTTTTTAAAAACAAAGTGAGTACCCTAAGGAGTCCACCAAAGGGTTGGCTAGTACTTAAGTTGACCACTTACCCTCAAAATAAGTAACGAGGTCATGCCCCAACTTGGATATAAACCCACCAAGTCAGGAACACAAAGGCTATTAAGCAGTGAACATATACTCGTCAAAGACTATAAAGACCTATCTATGACAAACACAACAACCTGCAAGAAGTATTCAATACCAATTCCATTTCAAGCAATATTAACAATATTAAAGGTTTCGGGGAATCTAAGGCCGTTTCTACAATATAAGAAACCATTCAATTCAACCAACATCACATGTGAACTAAAAACATAATAAATGGCCTAAAACAAGAATAAGGCCAATTATCCATTTTTCACAATAATTTTCATCCAACCGAATTTTTACCGCAACCCCGGTCCCTACGCAGTACGGGTTCAATCATGGTGACCAATCACACAATTGATCGACATCGATTGATCAAAGGGACTAAGGCTCGATTTTCGGCATAATCATCCAAACATTACAATTATCGCTATAAAATTCATTTTAAGCCTATTCATTACAATTTCATATTATAACCTATCCTAACATGTGCCAACTACCAATATAAACATAACTTTACCATCAACATTATATTTACTACTAACATTATTCATTTCATAAGACTACCCATATGTTACTTATACTAAATATAACATTAATACGCCCGAAACGACGAACAACGCATGAAAAACCGCGAAACAAGCAACGGGCCGACCTGGGCCAACCCCAAAGGCCGTGGGCCCGGGCTCTTTGGGCCGCCACCCCCTTTCCCCCGTTTCTCCGTTTTTGTTCATTTTAACATCGTTTTAAGCATCAATTAATCATTCCCATTTCATTTCCATACTAATATGTGAACTTAACATACAAAAGACATGAATTTAACACATATTTTCATGTGAAATAAACTACTCAAATAACAATCACAAAATCATACAAAAAAGCAAAGAATGTGACATTTATTCGTCGAGTAACTCGAAATATGTTACCTTAAGCTAGAAAAAGGCAAAATAACCCTTGAGAAAACCCTAAAAACAGTAGCTACCCATCAACCTATACTATATAGGAGTCCCCTATATCATCCTCATAACCTTCACCTATTAAAAACAACAAAAACACAATAATAATTACTAAAAATGAAATTATGCCCAAAATCATTTTAAATCGACAAAATGAAAACTGAAATTAAAACATACTAGGATGTAGATCTTGAAGAGAGGATTCCGAAAATATAAATTTTGCGAAAATCGGACTAGAAACGAAGAAGTTATGATGAAATTACGATTGTAAGTTTTTTTTTGATTTTTTGTGAATTTTCGGTCAAGAGGCAAGAACAAAGGAACAAAGGAAACCTTAGGAAGAAATAGGAAGGAGGGGGAAAAAGGAGTGTCGTGGAAAAGGGGGAAAGGAGCGGGATATGTGGCGGAATTTCATTAGTCGGTTTTGGCTCGTTTCGACGATAATTAGAACCGTTTGTCAAATGCAAATTCCGACAATGCCAAAGTTCTTAAACACGAGATTACAAGAAGATTGAGTACTCATATGACCCATTTCCAAAATCGTTTGCCCAATTTTCACAAGAATCACCATTTTCCCCGATATGCCCTTATTTCGAAATAAAAGGTTTTTACATGGTTTAAACTATTTTTAAACATTTCGAAACTATCAAAATAAATAATTTACTTCAAAATATAATAGAATTATATTTCATTGAATTATTATTACTTCATATACATTAATATTAAATTCAACTTGATTAATAAATTACTTTCGCAATATAATAACGGTCCGAAATTACGGGGTGTTACACAAGGGTTACAAAGGAGGTGTGGAAAGTGTGGAGAAATAGGGCACAATGTCAAAACATGCAAGAATCCTGCTAGGGCTCCAATGAAGCAGACCAGACCCACATCAGAGTGGACTAATCTAGTAAGGACTGCAGCTGACAAAAGAAAGGCAAAGAGACTGCATGATGCTGAGGTACTTCAATTTGTAGCTTCTGGAAGTCAAACTCAACCAAGTCAGGAGTCAACTGCACCACAACCTCCCAACACCAAAAACTCTCATAATCAGGGACAACAGGCAGATTTAAGGGCATGAATGAAGCTTAGAAGGGCACTAGCGTTTAATGACAAGTAGACAAAAAGACTTTGATGTATTAAGTTGCTGTTGTATGTGTTTTAAGCAGGATTTTTTATGTGTATTAAGCTACCAGTTTTTTTTACTTTGTTGTCAAGACTTTGAACTATCTTGTCTTTGATGAATGAAAATGATGAATTTGCTTTCCATTGAGAATTTCTTGTGTAATTAAAGCATGTGTGTTAAACCAAGCAAGCCGAATTTTCATTGATATGGCAAATGCCTACTTTTCTTACAAATGATAATGACAATTGACAAACAAGGCCTAAATTGCCAGCCTAAAGTACATTGACATACATCAAAAACAACACAAGCATGGCAAATATGAGAGCATAAAAAGCCTTTCTCAATAAACTAGAGCCACTACTCTCATAAGCAGGGAAGAACACATCCCTTTCAAGCTCTATAATCTTCGACCTAAGCAATGAATTTTCTGCTTTGAGCTTCTCGTTGTTCTCCTTCAAATTATCATTTTCAGACTTGAGCAAATTTTTCTCACTATCCAAAAGTTGCTTATCCAACATAACTTGATTAATAGCATTCCTTTGCCATTCACTTTGATCAAAATCTAACCATTGCCAAAAATCACAATGACGAAATTTGCAAGTTATGAACCTTCTACCTGGGTTTTCCCTTGTCCATGACTTCATGACAGCACATGGGACACGGTAATGGCACTTAATTGTAGTCCGCATTTGGCCTTCCATTTCCTATTTCAGACGCAAACATTATTGATAAATACAAATCAAGAAACAGAGAAAAGAAGAAAGAAGAAGAAATGAAGAAAAAAGATGGAGAAGAAGGAAAATAAATTGAAGGAGGAAGCATACATACCTAAAGTATAAACAAGAACAACAAGAAGAAATGAAGGGGAAGGGGAAGAAGACCAGCTTATAATTAACAAGGGGAAGGGTAAAGTTGGAATGAAATAAAAGATTTTAGGCAGGATTTTTAAATTTCAAGAATTAAATGACTTTTTCAGGCAAACTAGTATTGATTTTAAGTCGGAGATGACTATAGGGTAGTGATTAAGAAACTTTTTTTTTATCTTGGTAGTGATTATGAAAAAGACTGTTAAAGTTGGTAGTGATTATCAATTTTCCCTTAATTCATTATACTTTAATAATTGTTGTTTTGGAATGGTAACTTTGATATACTAGCCTCGGGAAACCGAGATGGTGACGGTCTCTCATGCTAGGGTGGTCCTGGTAAGGCACCTTGGTATGTGGGGGTGTCACAGTTGGGCGGCTAGATTGTCACAATAGAGTGTAATAGAAAGTGGAACTGAGATTCTAAAATTAGATAGCAGCCCATATAACCAAGCAATTTTCCTACAACTTTGTCTAATCAAAGTTGATTATACATCTACTATTATGGTCCCATAATTTATAAACCTCATTTTAGCATTATTCTTCTCTTCTTTCCACCTCATTTTATGGAGTTCTTCACATAATTTCCCCCAAAAATTTCCCTCAAACATTCCCCCCAAAAATTTCACCTAAATCTTCGTCATAATCAAGCAATTGATGAAGATGAAAAACCAATCGAAACCCTAATTGAACCATTCACTAAAGAACAATTAATCATGATTGTTGGAGGTCGAGTTGCGGTCTGGAGCGAAGCAGGCGTTGAGGGAGCCGCAAAAGACGATTTCGGGTCAAACTGCATCGTGTCAGCTTGGTGCAGTTGGGTCTGTGGCTGGGAGTAGTGGGACGTGACCAGGTTTGTTGACGTTGGTTGGGGATTTCAGACGGAGTATACATATAGAAGAGAATGAAAGAGATGGGAAAGAAGGGAAACAACCAACTTAATAAAAGAACAAGGGCAAAATATAACCTGAGCAAATAATTTGGGTGTAATTTATTAGAAAAAAATTGACGCGGGAGTAAGTTTACAAAAGTGGATTAAACATAGGTGTAATTGATAATTTACTCTTTTATAATAAAGACGAAATGATCCACCCTTAAACTTGGGCCAAATTATGGCAAAATGATCCATATTCGAGCCTGACTTATGTGCCTCATCATAGTCATCAACTATCATAGACAACACTAGAGGTGGCAATCAGGTCAGTCGGGTCGGGTTTGGGTCGGGTCAAGCCGGGTCGGGTCGTATCGAGTTCGGGCCATATCGGGCCAGCCACCCCTTTCGGGTCGGGTCGGGTTGGGTTCGGGTCATTATCGGGTCGGGTCATTTCAGGTCAAATGATGTATCGGGTCGGGTCGTGTTTGGGTCGGGTCATTATCAGGTCCGGTTAATTTATCACATTACTTCAATTTTTGACCATTAAATTTAGTTTTTAAGCATTTTTTGGTTTAATTACTTCATTATTAAGTCAAACATAACAATCTAATTACAAAATCACTTTCATTTTGATCAATATTAAGCTTAATAATTGTCGGTTCATCAATTTAATCGGGTCAGTATCGGGTCAGGTCAATATCGGGTCGGGTTCGGGTCACTGATCATCGGGTCAAATCGGTTTACGGGTCGGGTCGGGTCGGTTTCGGGTCACTGGTCATCGGGTCATGTCGGGTTACGGGTCATCATCGGGTTGGGTCGGTTTCGGTTTCGGGTTGCAATATTCTCGGGTCGGTTCAAGTCGGGTTTGCTCAGATTCGGATCGGGTCATTCAGGTCGGGTCAGACTTGCCAGCTCTAGACAACACTAATAACAACATCTATTTATCCATAATAATGATAACATCTAACAAAGTTAGCCTATTGGCGTGGGGATATGTCACGATTCAAATTTCCCCGTGCACTTTATATTGTAATGTGAAGTACTGTATGTCGCATCCTACACTCAACTAACAATGAAACATAAAATTATCACAAATTTATAGTATAAGACTAGCCCAAATAGAAATAAGCCCATTTCATTCACCACTCCCAACCTTTCCTGTTTTTCGTGTGCCTCATTCGTCTTCCCCAGTAAGCCACCAATGTCCCAAGTCATTCATCCCGCTCTGCACCCAACTATCTCAGCCACCTGTAAACACCGGACTTAACCTAGACCCCAGATTATGGCCATCACAACCCCTCTCAAATTCATCCCCAACTCCATGAGCATTTAATTTAAAACACTAAGTTGTTATGATTAAAACTAGGGATTCATACACCAAAATTCTTACTCTACAAAAGTTAAGCAAAACTCCCAAGTTTACAACTAAAGGTAAAGTAAGTTCAAAGACTCGGGTTTTCTATTTAAAATTGTGAGTTATAAAATTAAAACTTGTACATGTTAAAGCAAGCTTGTGTGTTAGTTAATACATACCTCTATTGAGCATAAAGCAAAATGTTTTCAGCATAAAAACATGAATATTCAAGTTAAAAGATTTAGTTAATGTTTAAAAGTTTGAATTTTACTCTATATTCAGGAATTTAGAAGATAAATATCCAAACCTTTTTGTTGGTAATTGACGTCCATGGTGACTTGTGAGTGACGATTTGTTTTCCTGCTAGTGTATTTAAGTAGTGACAGAGAGGGTTGACGGAAGGTGATGGAGTTGGCGATCATAAATGATGGCGAAGGTGGCCTATACGTGGATTGATGTGAAGAAACCCAAAGTCCCACATGTGAGGGTTGTCCCACATTGATAAAAGAGGAGACGAATTACCACTTTATAACGCAAGGGGCTACTCCCTCTATTGCCAATTGGTTTTAGAATGGAACCCTCTTGGGCCTGTTGTATGTGGACTCTTTCTCCACCGTTCGGGTGCGGCTCAGGCCCGTTGTTAAATTTAACATGGTATCAGAGCCCATGGCTAAAGACCTGGGTTTCATAGGCCAAAGTTTGCAGTCGGACGAGCAAAGTTGCTCAGTTGAATTTGTCCACTCTGTGTGAAAAGTGGGCCTCACATGTGAGGGGGAGTGTGAAAAAACCCAAAGTCCCACATGTGAGGGTTGTCCCACATTGATAAAAGAGGAGACGAATTACCACTTTATAACGCAAAGGGCTACTCCCTCTATCGCCAATTGGTTTTAGAGTGGAACCCTCTTGGGCCTACGTTGTGGACTCTTTCTCCTCCGTTTGGGTGCGGCCCAGACTCGTTGTTGAATTTAACAATTGAAAAGGTGGCGGTGGAGTAGGTGGTGGCTGGCGCCTATCGCTTTCGTGCTTGGAAGTTGGGACTAAAGGCTCCGTCAGACGAAAAGGTTTTAATTAATTTGCTTTCTACTTCTTTTATTGGGCTGATTCTCCTTATTGGGCCCGTCTTATACTATAGGACGGTCCTATAGAAGAGTAGTTGTAAAATTATATACCATACTAAAAATGATACTCCCTCAGGCCATTTAATTGTTATCATTTACGTTTTACACATTTGCCAATGAGAAAAAGAATTGTACATCCTGTGGACAGCGGGCCGCCCACGGAGGCGCTTGGTGAAAACGAAACAAGCGTTTGCATTTTGTATGGAGTCGCCACCAATTTTTGTGGGAAATTGGAACTGTTCGAATACCTCGTGTCATGTCAAGACACAAAGTAGAGACATGAACACTAAACAATCGTTACCCTTAGCATTCTATGTCTAGAATGACTCTCGTAGATGCCAATGAACACGGGTGCTCACGGAGATCTGGAGTAAGGGGTGAGGGTACGTATTAGAAAGCTCTTTTGATCGAACACCTAATCCCGCCCGCCTCGATAGCGGCCTCTACTAATGATTAGGGAAGTTATTCGTACTCGATATATCGTCGGCTATATGCATGCAATGCAACATCCAAGTTTTAATCCTAGCATGTGAAGATTTAACTAAGTCGGTTGACAATTAGTTAGCAAACAATTAATGTCGAGGTAGGATTTAATGCTCATTTACATGTGAAAAACATACAAATGATAAAAGAAATACAATAAATATAAATTACAATAATGAAAATTACATTAATTACAAAGGAATAGGCGATTTATGTCGAAAATACCTTTAAAACGGATAATTTGAGAAAAAGAAATAAAATAAATAAATAAATAAATTAACGAACAGGAATTAGTGCGATATTACGGGTAATAGTTAGTTAATACGTAAACTAATTAAACTAGGTCAAAGCAAAGACGGAGTTCAGGGACAGAACTCAGCCAGGAACAGGCGCAGCAGAGCTGCGTCTGTTCCTTGGCTCAGTTCTGGCGGTGAAGTCGTATTTGCAAGCCGTTAATGTTGATTGGTGATTTAAAGGATCAATTGATGATTTTTACTCGGATGAAAGTGATTAACAGGCTATTTAACGTATGAATGGGTCGTGAAAACAGTAAAACATGAATGAGATGGATGCAAACGGATTAATTACATAATGGAATAATGGTAGAAGTGAAAAATATTAACGAGTCCTACGAATTAAATCAATTAACTACGTTAGACAAAATGGATTAATGATGAATATGATGAACATGTGAATAAACAGATGAAAATTATATCAAAGACGAATTCCAGAAACTCAATATGAACAAATTGAATCTCTACAACCCGGAATTGAATTTAATGACGAAAACCCGCAAATATTGGATTACTTGGGATTTAAGTCGGATTTAAATAATAAAAACATATTAATGATGACGATTATGATATACATGTGGACTTATTATGATATTAAGACGAAGAATTAACAAGCGAACAAGCAAAAGAAAGATTTCGAACACGAATTACAGAGGACAAACGAAGAAGAAAGGAAGCAGGAACTGCGGCAGCCTCACGAAGAGGCGCAGCAGAAGCGCGCTCCTTCAAGAGGCGCGATTCTTTGCGTCCTTTCTCGCGATTATCTGCGGAGATCCGTAAAAACAGGTTTTAAGCACGGTTTTAGAAATCTGTTTTAATGGTATTTTCGACGTAAATCTTACAATTGATGATACGAAAAGTAAATACAATAAATAAAAGAGATTATACACCCTCAGACTTACATGTTGACGAAACGAGAAGAACTAAGATATCGATTAGTGATGCTCGACGCGAATGCAAAGAGAGTGCCCTCGTAAGAGGAAAACGATTGATTAATTAAGTTGATTAAGTGTAGTTGGTCAAATTGGTCGGTCATGCAACCGAGAGGCTGGTACCCGGAAAGATCCGAGCTTACGTGGTCGAAAGTTCAAGCACGTAGGCGCCAATAAGTAAGAACAAAGTCTAGAATGCAAAGGGAGAAGAGAAGGGCGGACACTCGCGTGAGAAATATGAGGAACGAAAGCTCCTATTTATACTAATCACGTGAAGGAATTAGGGTTTCGGAGACTCTTTGGAAGTGAATCTCGGAAAGATATGAAAAAGATACGAGAAAACGCGAGAAAAGGGCGGGAAGAGGCGCGGCGACTGCGTCTCTTGGAAGAGGCGCGGCACTGTTGCGTCTATTCCCAGGAGGTTTCCTCCTGCTGAAGAAAGATTTTCGCGTTTGAGTTATAGTAGGACGGAAATAATTCGATTTCCTTAATATCTTATACGAATATTACGGGATATTATTTGCCAAAAGATAAAATTTGTGAAATATGGAATAGAAATATCCGGAACATTCAGAACATTCCGACTCGGGATTTAACGGTTATCCAGAAAATGGAGACGGTTTTAGGCCCGGACTCCGAATGTACTCTAATTACTGCCAGAACGACCGTATCGGGACGTAGATGACAACTAAGAGGTCGACATTAATATTTGAGCAATCACTTGACGATAATCTTACGAACTGTCACAAATCGTTTCGCGTATCAAACATGCGGCCCAATCATCACCGGGTGTTTGGCGAGGGGTGCAGAAACGAGGTGTCTACAGAGCCCCCACTTTGGCGAGGCTTGGACAAGGCGAAAGTCAAAGTATAGCCATCAGTCAATCGAAGATTACAACTCGACGACTATGGCGACGAGGCGGTTCAAGGGGTCTGAACCAAGGACTGTCGTCGGGAACATTTTAGAGTCTGTCGACTATCGGGGGAGGGTCGTTTAATGTCCATTAGATCTGCGTAAGGAGGCTCGCCTTGACCATAAGAAGAGACCATACCGAGACTTCTTCCTCGAGATGCTTCCGGAGTTGCATAGGAGCTAAGGTTGAGCATGGGAGCTAAAGGTAAGACCTAAAGGGTATATAAGGATTGTGCTAGGGTGTGGGACCCTAAAGGAAAGCATTGACGGGAAGGAGGCCTAAAGTAAGTTCAACTTAAGGGGTAAACCGGAGGTTGGTTATAGGAACTCTATCGGTTTGGGGAATTTGAAGGCTTATGAACCTAGAAGGAGTGGGATCATATAGTTAAAAAGTCCTAATTTCGGGTTTACGAACCTAAGAAAGAAGGCTTTGGGTTTGGGAACTTCTGGAGAACGACATCCTCGTCGGACTCCGCGCGGAAACACGAAATATTGAGAGTAGCGGGACACGGTGGGAGCCGCCGAGAGGAAATTGTTTGGATAATCTTTGGGAAAATATTGCAAGCGACAGGACACGGTGGGAACTGCTGGAGGGAAAACTGTTTGGATAAATGTTAATCATCACGTCTTGAGAGAGACAAGATCGTCCGCTTACTCATTTGGAGACATCATGGGGAATTATTCTTCTTGTCACGAGAGGGAAAGTATATCCGCTTACTCTCGCTTGAGACATAATGAATGTGTGTCGAATTTTCGTGAATAAGTAAATGCTCGTTGCGACAAGCAAAATGAGTCTTGGAAGGAATAAACAGTCTGCTGCTGGCTTGGAAATGCGAGCCGGAACGAAAGAAAATCGTCGAACGGACCGAAAGAGTAAAATAGCATCGGGGAAGAGGCGCACCAAAGATGGGCTCACGAATAACGAACTTATAACGAATTTTTGAAAATCCGTATGGAGGGAACAAAAGGAAGAGGCGCAGAAAGAGCTGCGTCTCTTGGAAGAGGCGCAGCGCCTGCTGCGTCTATTCCCCAATTTGGCTTTCTGCGTAAAAAACGAAAATCGGAGGGATTGTTTCATTTGCATTCGAAACACAAATCACTCATTTCTCTCTCAAATCTTCACCATTTCCGCCAAGGTTTGATTCAAAAGCTTGCTTTAAACATGACTAATCGAGGTATGTGTCTTAATCTCGCATTAATCATCTACATTTGTTGAATTGTGAGCCGCGAAATCTAGGGTTTTCGACCCTTTTGATCGAAAATTTGGGGCTTTTCCCCCAAATGGATTTGCCATGTCAAATTGATGTTAGAAATGGATAGTAGGTGATTTTAGGAACATAACCATGTATTTGTTTCGAATTTTTGTCGAGTTTTGAGCCTTTGAGTGAAATTTTGAGACGGTTTTACAGCTAAACCGTAAATTGCTTCGAAAATAGCCTTAGGATTGTCCATTTGCGATGAAATTTGATATTTGGGATCCTTGGGTGATGGGTAAACCTTCTACCATCTCGGAATTTCGGTTTGTAATAACTTTTTCAGGACACCTTTCTAGAGCATAATCGCTGTTATAGCGAAATGCTGCCGAATTTTCGACTTGAACCCGGAACTAGGCTTCGAATTGGACTTGACTTGACCCAATTTATCACATGAGTGATCGGGTTGATGGGAATATGGCCAAGGATGGCAAGGAAAGGGCGTTTTCAGGGCTTTGAAGGCTCGAAAACTCCTTAACAAAGGCTTGTCGTCATGTGACGCGGCCTGAATTTGTTTTAACGTTGCAGGTGATGAGGCTTCTACTTCTGGGAGAGCTCCCATGGATATAGATGCCGCTACTGTTGAGGAGGCTTTAGAGCAGGCCTTCACCCCTGCGGTGATGGCTGCTGAGTTTCACGAGGAGAAGGCCGTCGAGGAGGAGGAGATCCCGAGACGAGCCAACATCGAGCGAGGAGGTCGTCGGTGAGGGGAGCTCTGCGTGGGGCCGAGACTCCGGGAGAGTAGGCACCTCGTGTGGGCCGCAGAGGGTCACACGTCCTACGGGACGGTGAAGAGCTTGGTAAATAGGAATTCACTACTCACCACCTGTCCTCTTTCATTCTTTTTGTCCAAATTTCTTTCAAATTTCATTCAAAACTAAAGATAGCTTTGCTTCAAATCATAATAGGAGGCCGGGAACATCAGGTCGTTCTCGGGGTACACGACGGCGATGGAGCACTACGAGCGGCTGTCGGCGGAGGAGAGGGCCATGATCGAGCGTGGAGCGTTCGGTCCTCGGTTCAGTGCGGAGGGATATCGTGAAGAGGAAGTTGCGGGCTAACCTTAGCATGGTCCGCGCTTTCTTGGACCGATTCTAGGATACGACTTCCACATTTCACATGCCTTTTGGTGAGGTGGGAGTCACTTTGGAGGATTACGGCATGATTTACGGTCGGCGTGTGGGGACCGAGGAGATGGTGTGGCGGCGGCGCCATGAGGGCGGACTCGGCCGAGGCGAGAGATTGATCGGTTGGAACTTGTCGCCGAAGGCTATTCTGATCGGGTTTGGTACCCGATTCTTACGTTCGAGACTACTTTGCGGGGAAGACCCGGCCCGGTGACGATCGATGGGAGGGAGACGGCTCCTCCTCCTGTCTGGTGAGCAGAGGGCTCGTCGTGGCTTTGGTGGTTTTGTCTTCGATTTACCTACGAGACAAGGGCGAGAGGTGTCGACGAAGCTCCTTCCCTTTCTTTATGACCGAGTTCCCTAGGGCACCGGGACTGGGTCCTTCTTTGTTTTGCGGTCCTCATCCGCTTCATGAGGGCCATGGTTCGTCCGGGGTTGATGGAGAAGGGGACTTCTCCAGTCTTTGTCGGGCCTAGACTACTGTTGGAGGTATGAACCTTCTTTTAGACCAAAGTAAATTCATTTCTTTATCAAATCACGAAAGATTGTCATTGATTATTCTGCTTTACAAGCGTGGGTGTACTCCTACTTCCCGAGTCTCGCGCCCAAGAGGACGGAGCCGCTGGAGAGGGCCTATCCTGTGGTGAGGGATTGGGTGATGTGCCGGACGAAGAGCAAGCGTTCTTCTCACAACGTCTACCGGCGGGACGTGAACGCCCTTCAGCTGAGCAGCGTGAGTATCCCATTCGTATTCACTTATACTTCTTATACTTTGCCTTTACTTGATCATAGGAATGATCTTTGCCTTATCTTGTCATAGTGGGTGCCCGGACTTGGGCGGAGTATCTTTGGAGCGCCTCCTTTTGTCGCCGAGGTCCTTCGACCTAGGAGCCCGAGCCGACTGCCGCCTTTGTTGAGGACGTCGATGGGTCTTGTGGTACTTGGGCGAGCGTTTGGCTCGTCGGTGCTCTCGGGATGCGTTGACGGTTCCGTCGATCCTCCCGGGACGATTTTTAGGGAGCCTTCGAGGCCGAGAGGGAGGCGGACTTGGCCTGGTGCCGTGGCGACGACCTTCTTCTCCCGGGCGAGGACTACTCGGCGTTCCTTTACGGGAGGTTGGCGTGCGGCCGGTAGTGGTGAGTATCTTTTACTTTTTCTTGATTTGATTTTGAGAATTACGACGAAAGATCATCGATTGGTGAGAGCTATTTGTCTTTGCAGGAGGTCGAGGCAGCGGGCATCGAGCCCCCAGTGTACCCCGAGACCCTCGAGTACACTGACGCGACCGGGAGGACGACGATCTCCGAGCTGCGTGACTTTGACGTAGCTGTGACGAATGCTGGCCTAGACGACTGGCAGCATCTGATTCGGAGGGTGAGCCTCTAACTTGTATAACTTTCGTGTAGGAACACGTTTGATTGAGCTTGTTCAATTTGCTGAGAATTTCCTTTTGAAAATGCAAGTTGCGCCGTCCCGGTTCGTGGCACTATGGAGGGTGGCCAACCGGCTGTGAGCTACTGCCATCGAGGCACTCGTCGGTGGTCGAGGTCGTCAGGTATGAACCTTATTTGATTTGATTTTTGATTTCCAATTTTGCTTGCATCGATTGACATGAGCCAATTTATTGCTGTTTACAGGGTGACCGCGAGCTGGAGCGAGAGTTGACCCAGTCTCGGGAGGAGACAACTCGCGTGTTGAGGGAGCTCGAGGTTCGGGATGCCGAGATTGCTGCTCTTGTGGCGAGAGTTGCCGAGTTGGAGGGCGCCCAGCAGTAGTTTTGTGTAGTTTTGTAGACTTGTACATTTGGACATCTGATTTTGAACATTTTTGGACTTTGTTTGGGGCGCAAGCCCGGTTGATTGTTTGTACATTTGCTCTGTTTGGTGTATATACGACGGCCGAGTGCCTTTCTTTTTTGGGTTGTGTTGCTTGTATCTGCAGGTTAGTTCTTGAACAGGTTTGGTAGACAACGGTTTGCGCCGTCATGCTGCCGAAATTTACATAGAAATCACGCAAAACATACATTTATATATACATATGGCCTTAATTAGCGCAAAATGAGACTCAAAAGAACACAAAAATGCAAAAATTTTTGCCGGAAATGACCGGACGGTAGGGAGGGTTACCCCCTAAAAAAAGAAAAAAGATAAATCTATAAGTTAGAAAATGTAGAAATGAAATGCTGAAATTCGTTGAAAACGAAAACAAAAGAAAATTATTTCCCAAAAAGAAAATGAAAGTTATTTCCTAAAAAAAAAAAGAAAATGAGAATTATTTCCTAAAAAGGAAAGGAATTAAGTGTGGTGAAATGGCGAAGGTGTCGACGTCGTCTCGAAATGCGTGCCCGCGAATTTAGGAAACCTGAAACATGGTAATCTTCTCGTATTTACCAAAATAAAACCCCGCAGGAATAGGAAATCATGCGTTATAGAATTAGGAAAGATCCAACGCAGAAATAACAGAAGTGAGACTGGGGAAGAGGCGCAGTGTGATGATCCGCACACTTTAACCCTTAGTTTTATTTATGCTTATGTAATTTTATTTCCCTTGTACTTTTTTTAGTAAGTAAGTTCTTAGTTTAGCTTAGTTTTAGAATAGCTTTTATTTCCATAAATGGGTATATCGCTATTCTGAACTAAACTTGTAAAATCAATGTTTCCTGCTACCAGGATGTAAATATCAAATTTCCCTCTTTGGGGAGTACTAGCCAATCAAACATCTGCTTCCCACCAAGTTGCCTTCTTATTGCTTGTTGTTGCTTTCTTGTGAACGACTCTTGCCTTCACCTTTCTAACAAGCCCGTGTGTGTCGATCGAGACTAGGATTTCGACACCCACAACCCGAGACCGATTACGAGTGCCTAGTGCTTGACAAACACTAGTGCCTAACGCTCTCGCTTTCATTCTTGTCAAAGCGTTTAGACAAAGGTGCGCGTCACGCCCCGACTCAAAGTTTCGGACCGTGACATTTGGTATCGAGCCGGTCTTCTTGACGGGCTGCGTATACGATGGCAACAAAGGCGGTAGAACCGAGTGGGACTAAAAGTGATACTAAGGCCAAACTGGAGGCTTTAGAGAAATTGATGGACGAGAAAATTCCATCCTTGGAGGCACTCATTGTGAGTTTGGGGAATACTCACCATGTAGTTGAGGAGACGGTAAAGGGGCATGCTGCCCGCTTCGAGGTCGTAGACGAGTCCATAGAGGGGCACGAGAGCCGCCTTGTGGCCGTCGAAGAGGCGATTCCGAAAGAGTATAACTCGGATATGGGTTATCTCTATGATAAAGTCGAGCAACTCGAGAACATGTACAATACCTTGATGAAAATGGCCGCGGACGGGAGTTTTGGTGGAACTCCTAAGGTGAAGCCGCCTACACCCCTCAAGTATAGTGGGGCGAGAGATTCGAAAGAAGTCGATAACTTCATCTTCGACATGGAACAATACTTCCGAGTGAGTGCACTCGACGAAGGTCTAATGGTCAGTACCGCGAGTATGTACCTAACGGACGACGCTAAACAATGGTGGCGCTCGAAGCATGCCGAGATCGAGGCAGGAACCATTAGACTAGAGTCATGGAATGATTTCAAACGACTCTTCAAGGAACAATTCTACCCGGAGAACACCGATTTCCTAGCTCGAAGGAAATTAAAGAACTTGAAACATACAGGCTCGATTCGCGATTATGTGAAAGCATATTCGGCTTGTATGTTGGAGATAGCGGACATGACCGAGAAGGATCGGGTGTTTCAGTTTATTGATGGTTTGAAGGAGTGGGCTCAGCGAGAAATCATGCGACAACGACTGAGTCCCTCGCAGAATCGCGATGACAGCTGCTTTGAAAGGCTAGTTGACTATTACACGGAGCGCGAAACCTCCCGAGAAGAAGGGATTCGCCGCAACGGGCGGAAGCAACCAAAGGTTTGGAGGGACGACTTCACAAACAAGACCTCCCTCTACGGGTAATAGTCGGTTTCGTCCCGGAGGTGATAATAGGAGATGGGGTCCGATGAATTCCACTCCAACCTCTTCTAAGGGTAGTAATTACGAAGCGTCGATCGCTAGAAAGCCGTTCGCGTGCTTCCTTTGTAGAGGACCGCACCGAATGTCCGAGTGCCCTCACCAAGGGGAGTTCAACACCCTTAAGAAGAATTTGTCTAAGATGTCGGTAGAAAGTAATCCCGAGGGATAGGCCACGATGCGAGAGGGTGCGATGATGATGAGGCCGGTGAGCAAGGAGAAATGGCTCGAATGGGAGCGATCCACATGATGTGCTCAATGGACAAAGGCGCGAGCGCTCCGAGACCAAGTCCACGGAACCGATGTACGTGGAGATAAACGTCAATGGGAAGGCCACTCGAGCAATGATAGATACAGGAGCCTCCCATAATTTCGTCACCCCGACTTAAGCGAAGAGACTCGGAATGAAGTTGAACCGCGAAGGAGGAAGCATGAAAGTCGTCAACTCCAAAGCCTTGCCAATTCGGGCGTGGCTAGAGAAGTGGTGATCAAGATGGGCGAGTGGACGGGGAAGCTCGACTTCACCAGCGTCTCGATGGATGACTTTAAGATCGTCCTCGGCATGGATTTTTCAAGCGGACCCCAACCTTTCGGCGCCCCACAATGGATCTTTAATAATGGTGGGATCAAAACCATGTCTTGTGAAAAGTTGAAACCGACCGAAAGCAAAAGGGGCCACTCCTCTCGGCAATGCGTTGAAGAGGGGACTTCAAAAGGAGAGCCTACATACTTGTGTACAAAGTGTCCATGAAAGAAGACACCTTTCTTTGAATGTGTAGACCCACAAGTAGAGAAGGTGCTAGAAGACAATAAGGACTTGATGCCCGATCAGCTACCTATGAGTCTGCCACCCCGACGTTCGGTAGACCATCAAATTGAATTACTCCCGGGCACAAGACCTCCTGCTCGAGGGCCATATCGGATGGCGCCTCCCGAATTAGCGGAACTACGAAGACAACTAGACGATCTGATTCGCTCGGGGTCGATACGACCTTCCAAAGCTCCCTATGGAGCCCCTGTGCTCTTCCAGAAAAAACAGGACGGTAGTCTGAGATTGTGTATCGACTACCGGGCTCTGAACAAGCTGACGGTGAGGAACCGCTACCCCATCCCATTGGTAGCGGATTTGTTCGATCAATTACAAGGCGCTGTATACTTCACCAAGCTCGACCTAAGATCTGGTTATCATCAAGTTCGAATTGCCGAAGGAGATGAGCCGAAGACTGCTTGTGTGACAAGGTATGGGTGTTTTGAATGGTTGGTCATGCCATGCCCTTCGGCTTGACAAACGCCCCTGCAACGTTTTGTACGTTGATGAACCATGTTTTCCACGAGTACCTGGACAAATTCGTGGTGGTATATCTAGACGATATCGTTGTATATAGTCGCTCGTTGGCGGAACACGTAAAACACTTGGAGTTGGTGTTCGCGAAGCTCCGAGAGAACCACCTATTCGTGAAGAGAGAGAAATGTGAATTTGCCCAACCTGAAGTGAATTTCCTTGGTCACATAGTGGGCAAGGGCAAGCGAAGATGGACCGAAGAAGATTGCCGCTATCAAGGACTGGGAACCCGGGGAATGTGTCCGAGCTCCGCTCTTTCTTGGGGCTCGCAAACTATTATCGAAGATTCATCCGAGCGTATTCGAAAATTGCTTCCCCGCTCACCGACTTGTTGAAGAAGGATACTAAGTGGGAGTGGTCTATCGACAAGAAGAGGGCCTTTTAGAAGCTCAAGGAAGCGGTGGTACAGGAACCGGTCTTGGCGTTGCAGGATATCACGAAGCCTTTTGAAGTTGAGACGGATGCATCTGATTACGCCCTCGGGGGGGTGCTACTCCAAGAGGGTCACCCTGTGGCTTTCGAGAGCAGAAAGTTTAATGGAGCCGAGACTCGTTATGCGGTACAAGAGAAAGAACTCCTAGCTATTGTTCATTGCTTGCGGGGATGGAGGCATTATCTCTTGGGATCAAAGTTCGTTGTCAAGACTGATAATACCGCTGCGTCTCACTTCCTGACTCAGCCCAAGCTGACAAGCCGACAAGCTATATGGCAAGAGTTGTTGGCAGAGTTCGATGTGGAATTTGCTTACAGACCAGGAGCCGCAAACAGAGTCGTTGATGCCCTAAGCCGAAGATGTGATTTGGCTACATTACACACGATTGCTCATTTGTCCACCACCACCGTGGTCACAGATATTCGAGCTAAAGCAAAGGAACATCTCGACCAATACCCAATGGCGAGGACTCTGAAACAGTTGGCCTTAGAAGGAAAGACTCGCAAGTTTTGGGTGGAAGATGGGCTTTTATTCACGAAAGGACATCGCATCTTTGTTCCAAAGGCGGCCGGGTTGAGGAAGATGCTTCTACAGGAGTTCCATGATACCTTGTGGGCGGGTCATCCGGGATGGCAGAGAACCTTATGCCTATTGAAGAGGAGTTACTACTGGCCCCAGATGAAGGATGATGTGATGGAGCACACGAAGACATGCCTCATTTGCCAGCAAGATAAGGGAGAGAAACAGGGCCGGGGTGTTAAATCCGTTGCCGTACCTACACGACCATGGGAGAGTATCTCTATGGACTTTATCTCTGGGTTGCCGAAGGTAGGGGCGTTAAGTGTGATCCTTGTCATTGTGGATCGATTCTCAAAATACGCGACTTTCATTCCTCTTCCTAAGGCGTGTAGCGCTGAAGAAACTACCACCATGTTCTTCATACATGTTGTGAAATATTGGGGATTGCCTCAAAGTATAGTCAGTGACCGCGATTCTCGCTTCACGGGACTATTTTGGGGAGAATTGTTCAATCTCCTGGGTTCGAAGCTGCGGATGTCCTCAAGTTACCATCCTCAAACGGATGGCCAGACTGAACGCTTCAATAGCATGCTGGAAGAGTATTTGAGACACTTTGTTGGGGCAACTCAAATGGAGTGGGTAAGACTCCTTGATGTTGCCCAGTTCTGTTTTAATGTGCAGACGAGCTCTTCATCCAACAAGAGCCCGTTTGAGCTTGTTACAGGTCAACAGCCGCTATTGCCTCCCACAGTTGCAGATACATATGGAGGCCGGACAAAGAAAGCCCACGAATATGTGAAAGAATGGAACGTGAATGCCGAAATTGCCCGAGCTTACTTGGAGAAAGCGTCTCGCCGCATGAAGAAGTGGGCGGATCAGAATCGGAGACCAAGAGAGTTTAAAGTAGGCGACATGGTCATGGTGAAGCTGAACAAAGAGCAGATGAGATTCCTCCGAGGACGAGACAAGCGTCTTGTGCGGAAGTACGAAGGCCCAATCCAAGTGATCAAACGGATTGGGGAAGTAGCATACAAGCTGGACCGCCCTGCCTGGATGAAGTGTCACCCTGTCTTTCATGTGAGCTGTCTAAAGCCTTACCATCCAGATCCTGAAGATCCCACCCGCAACAAGAGCAAGCGCGCCAACATCCGCTCCAATCAACTCCCGGCCGACATCACCGACCGAACCACCATGAAGATTTTGAAGCGTTGCCGAGGACGGCAACAGATTAGGTGGGGGAGAGTGTGATGATCCGCACACTTGAACCCTTAGTTTTATTTATGCTTATGTAATTTTATTTCCCTTGTACTTTTTTTAGTAAGTAAGTTCTTAGTTTAGCTTAGTTTTAGAATAGCTTTTATTTCCATAAATGGGTATATCGCTATTCTGAACTAAACTTGTAAAATCAATGTTTCCTGCTACCAGGATGTAAATATCAAATTTCCCTCTTTGGGGAGTACTAGTCAATCAAACTGTTGGAGGTGGTGTCCTCCAGTTAGTGCGGATAACGTCATTGCACATACACTTGTACGGACAAGTGGGAGCTTGTTGGGGCTGGTGTCCTTTACAGTTAGTGCAAGGACTTATAAATCTCTAAAAGGATCAAAGGGCATACTTTTGGTATTATTATCAGTTGATCCACGTTTATCAATAACGGTTGGCTTGCTAGATAAGTTTGACGTTATTGTCATACAGATGGCGGTGATCAACTGGTCCCTAAAAGTCACACCTATAGGATACGTTTGAGAGATGTGACGGTATGAAAATACAGTCATGTAGATGCCAAATTTGACTAACCAGTTAGTCTGAGTTATTTGACTAATAATTAGTCAAAATGTGATGTTGAGATATTTTATTTAATACGGATTAAATAATAATGGCTAAGGTGAATTAAGCAGTTAATTCGTAAATTGAATATAAGCGTTTTATATTTAATTAAATGTATATTGAATATAATTATACAATATTGTCTTTGTCGGACATGTATTAATAATTCAACTAATCCGTGTTATTAGTTGATGCTTTAATAACCGATAACCGATGATGATTTATAATGAAACCGCGTCATATACATTTAGTAATTTGGATTCGGACCACGAGTTTAAATGAAGAGGAAATGGAAAAGCCCATTTCTCCTCTCCTTCACTCGGTTTGGCTGAATGGGATGAACAAAAAGAGAGGCTCACTTTTTTTGTAACCTAAGCATAATCATTTGTATGACAACTAGGGTTTTGAGAGACATTTTTCCTCTCTAAACCTAGATCTCTCATCTAAAGAAAAACTCACAAAATAATCCTCTCAATATTGCAAGGCAATTAGAGGATTCATTCTAGCACAAGGGCATTTCTCAGACGATCTTGGGTGCATCATTTAGGAGGAGATCTACTTTGATCTCTCATTGCCAATTTGCACTAGGACCGAAGGTTATTCCTTGATCTTTATCGTTTCATTGTTGTTTTCATTTATGACTATAAATCACGTATTAAATTTGCGTTATAATCCTTCAAATTATGGGTTTTATACGGATATTACCCTTCAAGTGGGGAAGCTGGATCACGTATGTTCCCCTCGAGATGGCAGCCAATCGTGCTCCATTCCCGATACGCAGGTCCACCTCACCCTTTACGAGGGGTTCGATGTTCCGGAGCCCCTGCACATGATTACACAGATGAGAACCACAACCAGTATCTAGTACCCAAGTTCCGTAACTTGCGTGGTTAATCTCAATCATATGAATAAAAGTAGGAAAGGATGAAGACATACCAACAGGTTTAACGCGACCTGCTTTTATGTCCTCATGGTAAACAAGACATGTACGCCTCCAATGCCCAGTCTTGTGGCAATGATGGCATTCCATGTTATTGGTTTTGCTCTTTGTCGTGCCTGATGAGTTACTTGCCTCACCAGGCCCACTCTTACCTGACCCTGACTTCTTGAACTTCGGTTTGCCTACTGCTAGGTCTGCTTGAGCTTTGCCCTTACCCTTGCCCTTGTTTGTCACAACGAGAACATCTTGTTTCATGCTCCCACCGAACTTCATGTCCTTCTCGGCCCGTACGAGAAGGGAGTGCGAGTTCATGGGGGCTTTTCTTCAAATCATTCATATAGTAATTCGCTCTAAAGAGCGCAAAACCATCGTGGAGTGAATGAAGCATGCGGTCAATCACAATGTTCTCGCTGATTTTACAATCAAGCGTCTCCAGCTTCTCGACATTCTCAATCATGCTGAGAATTGTGGGCTAACCGGTTGGCCCTTCTGGAGTCTCGCATCAAAGAAGCGAGTGGTATGCTCATAGGTCACGATTCTCGGTGCTTTTGAGAATTCCTTAGTGAGCGTGGTGAAAATCTTGTTTGCACCATGGGCTATGAAGCGTTTCTGCAAATTGGGTTCCATTGCAAAAATGAGTACGTTTTTAATCGCACCCGCTTCCTTACAGAAATCGTTAAACTTGGCGATCTCATTAGCTCTAGCCGTGGGACCTGGGTTTGGCGGGATGGGCTCTATTAGATATTTGAGCTTCCCATCAGCAACGGCAGCATACCGTAATGCCGCCTCCCAGTCCGCGAAGTTTGATCCATCATTCTTCAGTCGAGTAGACTGATTCATCTGATTCATGAAGATCCGAAGCCAGGACTCACGGTCCAATGTGGCACTTGGCATTGGGTCGTTCAAATGACCAGCCATTATGTTATTAGCAGTTTAAAAATTCGTGTTCTACACTGAAAAAGGAAGAAAAACAAAAACGAAATAAGCAACTCATCGAGGTGATTTAAGTCTATTAAAAATTCATTTTAATCGTGTAGACTCTTTGCACTTGCATAATTGATCTCCCTCAAGAATAATACAAGTGATCCCAAGACTCAATTTCTGTAAATTGATAAGCCAACCGTTTAGCTAATTCTTCCGTAAGAACTCTTGGTCGATAGATTTCCGTAAATCCTATCTATAGTCCACCATAATCACAGGATCGTACGAGTGACCATAGTGTTGAGATAAAATAAGTCAATCGGTTCCAACTTACCCGACGTAGAAGGGGTCATATTATGCCTACCGACGAAGAAGGGACTCATTGGAGTTTGACCTATAAAGACCGTTCTCAATTTTTGTTTATACGAGGAAGATCCCATCATCTCAGTTTTAATTCATTTTAAGTGAACGAATAACTAGCGTCTGCGTGAATGAATTAATTTGGGTGATGGCTTAAAATCATGTGACATAAGAATGTCAAAGAAAACTAACGCGTGACCTCTATATGTGTCAGTTTTCATGCAATAATTCGGTGGTTTGGTTTTTAGGCGGAAAATGATGCATATTATCGTTACGAAAAATAAATAAAAGAATGCAATACGTAAATAAAAATTCCTAGTGTGGCCTATCCTAATAAAAAGAACATAAAACAACTTTGGAATCCACCGTTGGACCCGAGAAGCTTGTCTTGATGTTCCATCTTGATCCAAATAGCGGGAGTGAGCATCCGTTCTCCATCTTTAGTCTTCTCAAAATTACAGTTAAAATTTACAAAATATAAACCTATTTACATTCTAAATAAAAACTGTAATTAAAAGAAATAAAAGGAGATACGAGATCTCAAAATACAACCAAGACCGTGTTCCATCATTACGGTAACACGTTCTACTAAGGCCACACTAAGTTACAACCGTTTGCAAAAATAAATAAATACGTAATTAAAAGCATTCAAAATAATCAAAAACGATAAATAAAATGCATCAACTAAATTAAATTTATTCGTGACATAATTCCGTAATTATGTTAAATTTTCCAAACCACCTTATAACAATTAAAATTATGTGACAAAACCGCTTCATCAACTTAATTTTAATTCATGATAATCCGTTACTTTAAATCGTTTTAAAGTAGCTAAATTGTTCGTGGGTGAACCGTTTCACTATCAAGCGAGTGCATAAATCCGTATTATGCAGTAATGGCCGAAAAAAAAACAAAAATTTTTTATTTTTTTTTTTTTCACTGCTGGACGTGAACAGTACCAGAAATTTTTTTTTTTTTTTTTTTTATATTAAAGATGCTCATCGCCGTGAGCAAAAAAAAAAAAAAGAAAAGAAAATTCAGCCGCTCTAACCGTGAGTAAAACATCCAATACCGAATCGATTTGACAAAACTCAATTGCAATTTGAACATAATCCGGATTAAAACAAAATTACAATTGACATGATCTTCACATATTGTTGTAATTATCGTTTAAAACAACAATTCGCAAAGAACAAATCGAAAACAAAACAAAACAAAAGATCGACAATGCAACCGTGTAAACTGGACACGGTTCCCAAAGCAAAACAGGCCGAGACACAAAAGGCCACACGGTTTGATAAAAACCAATTGCTATTTCACCTAATCCGTATAGAAATGTAATTGCAATTGATATATCTTTAACATATTACAATGAATATCGATTACAAAATAATATGCAAAGATTAAATTGAAAACAAAAGGCACGGAAATCAAGAAATTCAGCCGTGTAAAACATGACACGGTTTTCAAAAAAAAAGAAAAAACAACCGTGCAAAAAAAAATTCCAGCCGTGTGGATTTTATACATCAAAAAAATTATCGATCCATTTCGTTTGATGAAAATCACATAGAAAAAAATACGTGGCCTCGCTCTGATACCACTTGAAGGGTAATATCCGTATAAAACCCATAATTTGAAGGATTATAACGCAAATTTAATACGTGATTTATAGTCATAAACGAAAACAACAATGAAACGATAAAGATCAAGGAATAACCTTCGGTCCTATCTAGTGCAAATTGGCAATGAGAGATCAAAGTAGATCTCCTCCTAAATGATGCACCCAAGATCGTCTGAGAAATGCCCTTGTGCTAGAATGAATCCTCTAATTGCCTTGCAATATTGAGAGGATTATTTTGTGAGTTTTTCTTTAGATGAGAGATCTAGGTTTAGAGAGGAAAAATGTCTCTCAAAACCCTAGTTGTCATACAAATGATTATGCTTAGGTTACAAAAAAAGTGAGCCTCTCTTTTTGTTCATCCCATTCAGCCAAACCGAGTGAAGGAGAGGAGAAATGGGCTTTTCCATTTCCTCTTCATTTAAACTCGTGGTCCGAATCCAAATTACTAAATGTATATGACGCGGTTTCATTATAAACTGTCATCGGTTATCGGTTATTAAAGCATCAACTAATAACACGGATTAGTTGAATTATTAATACATGTCCGACAAAGACAATATTGTATAATTATATTCAATATACATTTAATTAAATATAAAACGCTTATATTCAATTTACGAATTAACTGCTTAATTCACCTTAGCCATTATTATTTAATCCGTATTAAATAAAATATCTCAACATCACATTTTGACTAATTATTAGTCAAATAACTCAGACTAACTGGTTAGTCAAATTTGGCATCTACATGACTGTATTTTCATACCGTCACATCTCTCAAACGTATCCTATAGGTGTGACTTTTAGGGACCAGTTGATCACCGCCATCTGTATGACAATAACGTCAAACTTATCTAGCAAGCCAACCGTTATTGATAAACGTGGATCAACTGATAATAATACCAAAAGTATGCCCTTTGATCCTTTTAGAGATTTATAAGTCCTTGCACTAACTGTAAAGGACACCAGCCCCAACACAAACATCTGCTTCCCACCAAGTAGCCTTCTTATTGCTTGTTGTTGCTTTCTTGTGAACGACTCTTGCCTTCACCTTTCTAACAAGCCCGTGTGTGTCGATCGAGACTAGGATTTCGACACCCACAACCCGAGACCGATTACGAGTGCCTAGTGCTTGACAAACACTAGTGCCTAACGCTCTCGCTTTCATTCTTGTCAAAGCGTTTAGACAAAGGTGCGCGTCACGCCCCGACTCAAAGTTTCGGACCGTGACACGCAGCATGAGCTGCGTCCCTTTGAAGAGGCGCAGCAGGTGCTGCGCCTGTTCCCAAGCTGGTCCGTTCTGGCGGATTTTTGGAAACAGCAATTAGTATAAATAGAAGCGTCGACGGAGCTTTAATTCACATAAATCTTCCGTCTCTTCTTCGTCTATTCACATAAAACTCCCAAAATAAATCTTCAAAAGAAAATTTTTCATTATGAATACTTTGGAGATCCGCTTGAAGGAATGGACCAATGAGTTTTCAAATATGGAGAAGCATGACATGGGTGCTTATAACCTTGGGTCTTTATTGAGTTTGAAACTCATTAAGGTTGTAAAACCGTTCTTGGATGCTTGCGTTGACTATTGGGACCCGAATTATCTTGTTTTCGCGTTCCCAGGAGGTGACATTTGCCCATTTCCTGAAGAAATTGCTGCTATTGGTGGGTGGGACCCCGAACATTTACCTGCCATTCCTTCCACTTCACAAGGGTATAAGAGCAAATTCAGAGACTTGCTTGGACTGACCAGACTTGAGGTGGATCGTCTAGTTACCCCGAAAGGCGTGAGAATGTTGGACTTTGTGGACCGATTCATCAACAGGGCCGACCCTACTGTTTCTCATGTTGCTAGGAGGAGGGCATTTGGCTTTTGTTTGTTGCATGTGTATGTCTTCCAAGGGCATGTTGATGAAGACTTAAGAGGTGATCCCCGTCTTTTGGGCCTTATTGAGCAAATGGAGCTGCGCAGGAGCCCAGCTTGCTTATGCTTAGGAGAGATTATTTTGGGCTTGGATAATAGGAAATCCAACCGCGATCTGCCTTTCTTGGGGAGTCCCGTCATTCTGCAGGTAAAGACACACTTCTTTTTTTTTCTTTTTTTTTTTTTTTTTTCGTTTTCGTTTTTTTTTTTTTTTTTTTTTTTTTTGTTTTTTTTTTTTTTTTGTTTTTGTTTTTTTTTTTTTTTTTTTTTTTTTTTTTGTTTTTTTGATGTCTAATACCTGCTTTTGGTAGGTTTGGCTTATGAAACGGCTCCGATTGATCGAGCCCCCAGTTCATGCACTTTCCTATCATTCCCGTTCGATTGCGATGAGGACGCGGTTGTACATGGTGGACTTCACTCGGGTCTGTGATTATTGGAAGAATAAGCTGAAGAGTGATGATGGCCCGTTGATCAGGTGGGTCGTCACCGTGGTGGCATCTCAAGTCACATCCGGAGTGTCTTCTTTGGATCCCACTAGGTCCGTGCGCATTCCTGGATTGGAGTTTATGGTATGCATCTTCCTGGAAAGATTGATGAGGCAAGTTGGGCTGCGGACGATCCCGAGGCTTGACACCGTCCCGCAGACTGCTATGGCGCTTACTACCGAGAGCCGAAGGGAGTGGGCTATTAAATGGGCCCAAAGAAACATGTGGTTCTTGAACTTCTCCGCCAATGCTTTGTGGGTGTCGGATTCTTATCTGAGGTGGAGAAAGGCTGCAACTCCGGAAGAGCGCGAGAGCGAGGAGACGCGAGCCTGTTGACTACAAGGTGCGCGAGGAGAGAAAGAGAAGGAGAAGCATCGACGGAGGGAGAAGAAGAAGCCGGGTTTTGGTCATTCATCCTTCGAAGAAATCAAAGACTACTCCTGTCGCAGAGATGGTGATTGGCAAGAATGGAAGAGTCAGGCCTCGAGAAAGACCGTTGGTGATTAGGTCTGAAGTGGTGCAAGAGCGCCCAGCTCGAGGTCGTGACAAGAAATATGACAAGAATGACAAGGGCAAAGGGAAGATGGAGGAGTAGCCCGAGTCTTTATTTATTATTACTTGGTTATTATTATTGTTGTTGTAATAAAAGGTGGGGTTTTTAGAATCCTAGCCTATTCTATTTTTATTATGTAACGTACTATTATTATTTTGGAAACGAATGAAATAAAAGGTTAAATGGTTATGAAACCGTTGGGATTTTCTACTTATTATTCTTGTCGAATTTCAAATGCAATGCAAATGTCCTTCTATTTACATTTTAGATATAATGGGTTGAATCCTGTGAAGGATTGCCTACGTATTCACTTGAAAAGCGAAATCAAACCCTTGCGCGTAGTTCGAGTAAATGTAAAAGAATAATTGTTCGAAGCGAGAGCTTGTGATGAACATAGAAAATAAGCATGAGCTTTTGCTTACTCTGGAGGTGCGAATTTAGTTTATTTGATGATATGAGGATGACAAACTTGTCAAAATGCAAGAGCACAGTGACATCAGCTTATTTCAGCTGGGCCAGGGGCCGTTTATTTAGTGCCACAAGAGCGACACATGGGTTTACGCGAGGCGCGTGTTTGGTCCTATTCTAGGCATAGTACCGTTTCAGTTGGTCAAGGTTTGTGGGGTTTGAAAACTCATTCCCATCTAGGTCTGTAATTCTAACCGCACCCCCTGGAAGTATGGATTTGACTAGAAATTGTCCGGCCCAATTAGGTTTGAATTTTCCCCTTGGGTCAACAGGTAAAAGAGCCCTAACCGATTTGAGTACTAAGTCTCCTTCTTTGATGTTTCTTGGCCTAACCCTTTTGTTGAAAGCTCGTTTGATACGTGCTTGATATGTTTGGACATTATGTAAGGCAGGTAGCCTACGCTCATCCAGGAGGATGAGTTCTTCATATCTATCCCTCTTCCAATCGGCCTCCGGGATTTGACTTTCTAGTAGAATACGCAGGGATGGTATTTCTAGCTCGACTGGTTGTACGGCTTCCATGCCGTAGGTTAAATAGAAAGGAGTAGCCCCAGTGGGCGTCCTGACAGATGTACGGTATCCCCATAAGGCAAAGGGTATTTTGCTTGGCCAATCTCTGTAGTTGTCGATCATTTTCTTGAGAATTGTGACAACATTCTTGTTTGCCGCCTCTACCGCGCCGTTAGTCTGTGGTCTATAGGGCGAAGAGTGGTGATGCTTAATCTTGTATTTGGCTAGCAATTGCTCGGTTTCAGCTTGGAAGTGTGACCCATTATCGCTAATGATCTCATGTGGGCAACCATATCGACAGATGATGTTGTTTTGTATGAACTTTGCTACATTTTTAGCCGTAAGACCAGTGTAGGAAGCCGCTTCTACCCATTTGGTAAAATAGTCAATTGCCACTAGAATGAAACAGTGACCTCCTGTTCCGGCTGGGTTTATCTTTCCGATTATGTCAATTCCCCATGCGGAAAATGGCCAAGGAGATGTCATTGTGTAGAGCAGTGAAGGAGGGACATGTTGTACATTCCCGAACATTTGACAATTGTGGCAATGTCTTACGTATTTGATGCAATCGGATTCCATTGTGGTCCAATAATATCCCAGACGTGTGATTTTCTTTGCCATCATAGGCCCACTCATGTGAGGACCGCATTCTCCGTCGTGGACTTCTTCCATCACCTTTCGTGCCTGTGAATGATCAAGGCAACGTAGGACTACACCAAGAGGTGTTCTTTTGTATAATTCTCCTTGCATCAGAATGTATTGGGAAGCTAATAGGCGTATAGCACGTTGTCCCCTCTTGTCCATATCCGGTGGATAGGTACCATTAAGCTTAAAATTCAGGATTGCTTGGAACCAGGGCTCTTGTGTGATTTCCTCTTCATCGGTGATTTGGTGGACATAAGCCGACTCTGACCGTCGTTCGATGCACAAAGGCATTTCCATCATGTGATCTGGAATATTTATCAAAGATGCAAGTTTCGCAAGAGCGTCTGCAAATTGATTTTCCTCTCGAGGTAGGTGTAGGTATGTTACGTGATCAAAGAATTGAGCGACTTGGTCTATCCTAGCCTGATAGGGTGCGAGGCTTTCACTTCGGATTTTCCAAGATCCTGTAACTTGGTTGATGATCAGTGATGAATCCCCATGTACTCAGAGGTTTTTAATGCCTAAGCTTACTGCCGCTTGTAGTCCAATGAGACAAGCTTCGTATTCTGCAGCGTTGTTTGTCACCTCGAAGTCGAGTTTGACAGCAATCGGTGTATGCTCACCTTCAGGAGAAATGAGAAACACTCCTATTCCGAATCCTCTTAAGTTTGATGCTCCATAAAAGTATAGATCCCAGGAGTCTACATCTGTTTGAAGTATATCCTCGTCGGGAAATGACCAAGTATCTATGGTTTGTGCGTCGTTGATAGGATTTTCTGCGAAGAATTCGGCGACGGCGCGACCTTTTATGACTTTCTGTGGCACATATTTAAGGTCGAATTCTGAGAGCATCAGAGTCCATCTTGCCAGACGTCCGTTGAGGACGGGTTTCTCGAAGAGGTATTTGACTGGATCCATTTTGGAGTATATCTTGACGGAGTAGCTAAGCATGTAGTGACGTAGCTTCTTCGTTGCCCACACAAGAGCGAGGCATGTCTTTTCGAGTTGTGAGTATTTGCACTCATATTCCAAGAACTTCTTACTTAGATAGTAAATAGCTCTTTCTTCACTTCCTACAGTTTGAGCGAGCATGGCACCCATGGCGGTTTCAGTTACTGTGAGATATAAACCAAGAGGTTGATCTCGTTGTGGCGGCATGAGCACTGGTGGTTTAGCCAATATCTCCTTGATTCGGTCAAACGCCTTTTGACAATCATCATCCCACATGGCGTGGTCTGTTTTCTTGAGTTTCTTGAAGATAGGCTCACAAATCATCGTAAGTTTCGATATGAATCGACTTATGTACTGTACTTTTCCCAGGAATCCTCTTACTTCTTTTTCTGTTTGAGGTTGTGGCATTTCAATCAGAGCTTTGATTTTGGAAGGATCTATTTCTATACCCCGTTGGCTAACAACGTATCCAAGGAGTTTGCCAGATGTTACCCCAAATGTGCATTTCTGAGGATTGAGCCTCATGTTGTACTTTCGTAGCCTTGCGAAGAACTTGCGAAGGTTCGCAATATGTCCCTCTCTTTCTTTAGATTTGACGATCATGTCATCTACGTATACCTCAACTTCTTTGTGCATCATGTCATGTAGGAGTGTAGTTGCGGTGCGTTGATATGTAGCTCCGGCGTTGATCAATCCGAACGGCAATACTGTATAGCAATAGGTTCCCCATTGGGTGACGAATGCGGTCTTATGCATATCTTCCATGGCCATCTTGATTTGGTTATAACCCGCATATCCATCCATGAAGGATAGTAATGCGTGGTCTGCAGTATTGTCTATTAATATGTCAATGTGAGGTAGAGGAAAGTCATCTTTCGGACTCGCTTTGTTCAAGTCCCTAAAATCAACACAAACACGGATTCTCCCATCCTTTTTGGGTACGGGTACTATGTTAGCTACCCAGTCAGAATACTCGGAAACTTTGATGAACCCGGCTTTGAATTGCTTGTCAACTTCTTCCTTAATCTTTAGAGCCCACTCCGTTCTCATTCGTCGAAGCTTCTGTTTCACAGGTTTGAAACCTGGCTTAATCGGAATCCTATGTTCGGCAATATCCCTGTTGATTCCTGGCATGTCTTTGTAGGACCAAGCGAAAACGTCTTTGAATTCATTTAGGAGGTCTATGAAATCGGCCCTTTCGGTAGAGCTCAAGGTAGTTCCTATCCTAAGTTCTTTGGGTTCTAGTTCGGTTCCTACGTTGATGGGTTCGGTGTCCTCTATTACTGGTCCCCCTTCCCCTTCCTGTAATATTTCTTTGGCTACGTAGGGAGGTAGTTCGATTGAGTCCAGGTCTTGGTCATCCTCAGTATCATCGTAAACAGAATTGCACTCATGATAACACAAAGAGTAAGCAGAACCTGATTTATTCATATTAAGATTTGAGTAAAGTTGAAACAAAGAAGCCAACTGATCCATGGTCAGTGGCGGCAAAGGGACAGTGGTTGGGGCATTTCCCGAACTACTGTGACTACTCGAGGCTAAGCTAGGAGAAACGAAGGGAGTGGGGATGACAACAGGAATAGACTCTCTAATGACTTCTCAGGACTCCGACTCGACTCCGACTCCGACTCGAACTCATCGTCTTGGTTCTCCTTTGAACATCTCTCCTTCTCCAGTGGTGAGCTTGAAGAGTCTTCCTTGATTGTTGGTCCATTTGATTGATTTTCTCCATCCTTTCTGCTGCTTCGCGTCGGTTTCTGTGATCAACGCGGTGGGGTTGAAGCGATCGTCTTGAAGTATCATAGTAATGATCTCATCCTGCGCGGCCCTAACGAATCGATCTTCTCCAAACAATAGGCTAACAGCTTGTTCGTCGAAGCAAGGTGCTCGACGGGTTTTGACGGTAGGAACCGTTTTCGGAGGAATGAAGTAGCAATCGTGAAAGATCTCGATTCCGGCTAACTTCCTCTCAAGATAGTGCCAAGGTTCGGGAAACCCGTGAAAGAGCTCTGAACTTCCTTCTTGAACAAAGTACCCATTTAAAGTGGGGAGATATGGCCTCATTTGGATTCCCACGTGCTTGCGGTTTTGGACTTGGGCGAGCATTTCGAGAACTTCTCCTTTTGTGGGTTTGTACCCTAGTCCAAGTGGTATCCTCGTTGAGTTGCCTTCCTTGTATGGTGCGAAGGTATTCTTCCGAATAGGGTTCAAAGGCATTCCAGGGAAGTATCCCTGGGATTTGAGTATGTGGTTGACCACCAAGTTGGAGTAGGGATTATAGTATAAGGGTGCCAACTCACTTTTTATAACGCTTACGCTTTGGAAGCCCCCAAGTTCGTATACGGGATCCGCATGGACTTGATTGTTTGATTGCTTCTCGATTATTGCCTTGATGGGTGACGAAGTGATCGTCACTACTTTGCCATTTAGTGGGATCTTGATCTTTTGATGAAGGGTGGATGTTACCGCTTTGGAAGCATGAATCCAAGGCCTTCCCAGAAGTATGTTGAATGAAGCTTCGATGTCCACTATTTGGAAGTTAACCTTTCGTTCGATTGGTCCCGTGGCTATGGTTAGGTTAGCAAGTCCTACCACTTTTCGTCGTGTACCGTCATATGCACGTACACCTTGATTAGTGGGAGTCCAATCTGACTCTTTCATGCCTAGCTTGTATGTCGTTTTGAGGGGTATGACGTTGACCGCGGAGCCATCATCTACCAAGGTCATTGGCACATTCTTCTTTAGACAAATGACGGTGATGTATAGAGCAAGGTTGTGATTAGCGCCAAAAGGTGGCAAGTCTTCGTCTGAGAAAGTAATAGGATTACTTAGCTTAGGTGATTCTTGGAAGACCAAGTTGACTATATCTTCAGGAGTAGAGTTATGTGCTACATTTAGTTTGGCCAAAGCTTGCAGTAAAGCTTGGCGATGTGGGAATGAGCTTGCTACTAGTTGCCAGACTGAAAGATCAGCCTTTGTTTTCTGTAATTGCTTGAGCAAATGGTCAGTGGAGTCATCTTCGTTGTCATTTGGTGTGACGACGTTAGTTGGACCGTTTTGAGTAGTGTTTTGATATGGGCGACCCGAACGAGTTAGGTGATCCACATCTTGGTCTTCACCATTTTGGACTATTTCTTTGACTAGGGAGTTTTCAATGAGATACTCGTCCTCATCGTCATCGGCCCAAACCCCATTGATTGCAGCTAGTTCCCTCATTCTCATGATATCCTCTTCTAGCCGTATGATTTGATCGACTAGTTTATCAACCACGGTGACTACTTCTTGCATAGTGGCATTTTAAGAGAAGATCAATGGTACACGTTCTTTGGGTGTTGCGTTGGGATTGCGTAAGGTTGTTACCATGCTTTCTAGTTCCCAAACTTGTCTATCTACACTCCTTGCCCATGTGATGAAGTCGGAAATGGTAGGGGAGATAGTAGAGTAGAGCCCTTCTTTCTCAATTGCATGAATTTCATTTTCGGTGGGAGAAATGAGGTGTGAGTAATCTAAGGTAGATTCATCACTTGTAATCACTAGAACTCCAAGAGGATTCTGAGTGTTGTTGGGTTTACCTCCTGGTGGTATTGGGAGTCGACCGTCTTCAATCATATCTTGAAGCACGTGTTTCAACTTGTAGCATTTTTCTGTGTCGTGCCCTTTGCCCCTATGGTATTCACAGTATGAATTTTCATCCCAAAACTTGGACTTCCTTTCGGGTTCGGGAGTAGGTCCAATGGGTTGGAGTTTACCTTGCTTCATTAGCCTTTTTAGAGCGTTGGAGTAAGTATCCCCAAGGTTTGTGAATTTCCTTGGTGGGGTAGTTTTCTTAGATGGCTCGAGAAGGTTAACCTCATCGGTCTTACTAGAAGAGCCGTATAAACGACTTGTGGACCCTTGATATCCTCGACCTACCGTTTTGGACAAGAGTCCTTTACGGATGTCATCTTCAATTCGTGTCCCTAATACGGTTAAGTCCTTGAAAGTCTTGATGTTCTGATATCTCAAATGATTGGCATAGATGGGTTTGAGATTATCCACAACTTTTCCACAAGAGTAGCCTCATCCGGGCGCTCAACTAGTTGAGTGCTAGTCTTCCTCCACCTACTTAGGAAGTCGGTGAATCCTTCTTTGTCATTTTGGGTAAGAACCTCTAGAGTACGCATGTTGACTTGGATCTCGGCATTATCCGCATATTGTTTAGAGAACTCGATTGCGGCGTCCTCCCAAGTAGCGACCTTCTTGTGATCTAAAGTGTAGAACCATTGCTTCGGGATGGTGTCAAGAGATGAAGGAAAGATCCTTAAGAACATCTCGGGTTTGATGCCTTTGATAGACATGTAATCCTTGAAGGCACGGATGTGGTTTAACGGGTTCTCGTGTCCCTTGAACTTAGGGATATCCGTCATGTTAAAGTCAGTTGGCAATTTGGAATTGACGGCTTCATACTTGCGATTGTTCTCCCTATAAATGTCATCCCCCTTAAGGTACATCAATTTGTCCTCTAGGTATTGGAGTCTTTTCTCAGCTGCAGTCATCCCCATGAAAGGATTCTCATCCCTAGATTCATCATCGGAGTTACGTAGTACTTCACTCTCAAGAGGAGGCAACCTTCCCTCTACGGCGTAGATACGGCCTTCGATGAGTTCAAGGCGGTCATAGGTTTGTTCTTGAGTAGATTGCATTTGGGCTAGCGCGGCCAGGATTCGATCATTACTATTCTGGAGTTGGTGGAAGTTTGTTTCATCACTTGATCCGGGCATCTTGGAAACTGGATAAGAGATCGGCGACGAATCAAAACACGATCGACCATTCTATCACACTTGCTAAAAGAGGAAAAGTTTCGACTCGTGAAGTGGGTGTGTGCCACTTGTGTTGAGTGAGTTTTGAAGAAAGACAAGGTCTTTGAAAATGTGTGTCCTAGTCAACTGTAGTGTAGTTGTAGGAGTGGACTCGAAGTGAGGTTTTGAAATGGGCTTGTGGCCCGAATTTTGACACGACAAACGGACAGAGTTTTGACCGGATTTTGCGCTAATTGGAAGCCCTATTTCGAAATTTTTGTTTGAAAAAGGGTTTTGATTTTTGAAAATTCGTCATGGTTTTGTTCAGAAATGGTGATCACGTAAGGTTTACACATTTATACAAGCATTATAACGGGATGCTGAGTGCATTTAGAAGGGTTTTGGTTTAAAGGGTGGGTTGCCATACCGAACCATCAAACCCGAAGTCTGTGGAGAGGCTCGTGCCAAACAAGAGTAAGGCCAATTCCTATTCCATTTCCTCAAGTAGTGAAGGCCCTTGATACAAACAAGAGTAAGCATCATGGTATGGATGACGTCAATCGCTATCCATCCTTAGGCCCAAATAAGAATTAGGACCGTTTAGACGGGACGATTGGTCGAATGGGTTGGGTTGGGCCTAGGAAGGCCGAATTAAACGGTCTAGGAAGACCGAGTTATGAAAACCGACAATTGTCTTGTACAAACTATTCCCTAACCTTGTTCAAGTTTCACCCTTGGCTACACGTAAGTGTATTATCCCCAGCGGAGTCGCCAAACTGTGGACAGCGGGCCGCCCACGGGGGCGCTTGGTGAAAACGAAACAAGCGTTTGCATTTTGTATGGAGTCGCCACCAATTTTTGTGGGAAATTGGAACCGTTCGAATACCTCGTGTCATGTCAAGACACAAAGTAGAGACATGAACACTAAGCAATCGTTACCCTTAGCATTCTATGTCTAGAATGACTCTCGTAGATGCCAATGAACACGGGTGCTCACGGTGATCTTGAGTAAGGGGTGAGGGTACGTATTAGGAAGCTCTTTTGATCGAACACCTAATCCCGCCCGCCTCGATAGCGGCCTCTACTAATGATTAGGGAAGTTATTCGTACTCGATATATCGTCGGCTATATGCATGCAATGCAACATCCAAGTTTTAATCCTAGCATGTGAAGATTTAACTAAGTCGGTTGACAATTAGTTAGCAAACAATTAATGTCGAGGTAGGATTTAATGCTCATTTACATGTGAAAAACATACAAATGATAAAAGAAATACAATAAATATAAATTACAATAATGAAAATTACATTAATTACAAAGGAATAGGCGATTTATGTCGAAAATACCTTTAAAACGGATAATTTGAGAAAAAGAAATAAAAGAAATAAATAAATAAATTAACGAACAGGAATTAGTGCGATATTACGGGTAATAGTTAGTTAATACGTAAACTAATTAAACTAGGTCAAAGCAAAGACGGAGTTCAGGGACAGAACTCAGCCAGGAACAGGCGCAGCAGAGCTGCGTCCTTTGGAATAGGCGCAGCAGACGCTGCGTCTGTTCCTTGGCTCAGTTCTGGCTGTGAAGCCGTATTTGCAAGCCGTTAATGTTGATTGGTGATTTAAAGGATCAATTGATGATTTTTACTCGGATGAAAGTGATTAACAGGCTATTTAACGTATGAATGGGTCGTGAAAACAGTAAAACATGAATGAGATGGATGCAAACGGATTAATTACATAATGGAATAATGGTAGAAGTGAAAAATATTAACGAGTCCTACGAATTAAATCAATTAACTACGTTAGACAAAATGGATTAATGATGAATATGATGAACATGATGAACATGTGAATAAACAGATGAAAATTATATCAAAGACGAACTCCAGAAACTCAATATGAACAAATTGAATCTCTACAACCCGGAATTGAATTTAATGACGAAAACCCGCAAATATTGGATTACTTGGGATTTAAGTCGGATTTAAATAATAAAAACATATTAATGATGACGATTATGATATACATGTGGACTTATTATGATATTAAGACGAAGAATTAACAAGCGAACAAGCAAAAGAAAGATTTCGAACACGAATTACAGAGGACAAATGAAGAAGAAAGGAAGCAGGAACTGCGGCAGCCTCACGAAGAGGCACAGCAGGAACTGCGCTCCTTCGAAGAGGCGCAGCGATTGCTTTGCGTCCTTTCTCGACGATTATTATCTGCGGAGATCCGTAAAAACAGGTTTTAAGCACGGTTTTAGAAATCGGTTTTAATGGTATTTTCGACGTAAATCTTACAATTGATGGTACGAAAAGTAAATACAATAAATAAAAGAGATTATACACCCTCAGACTTACATGTTGACGAAACGAGAAGAACTAAGATATCGATTACTGATGCTCGACGGGAATGCAAAGAGAGTGCCCTCGTAAGAGGAAAACGATTGATTAATTAAGTTGATTAAGTGTAGTTGGTCAAATTGGTCGGTCATGCAACGGAGAGGCTGGTACCCGGAAAGATCCGAGCTTACGTGGTCGAAAGTTCAAGCACGTAGGCGCCAATAAGTAAGAACAAAGTCTAGAATGCAAAGGGAGAAAAGAAGGGCGGACACTCGCGTGAGAAATATGAGGAACGAAAGCTCCTATTTATACTAATTACGTGAAGGAATTAGGGTTTCGGAGACTCTTTGGAAGTGAATCTCGGAAAGATATGAAAAAGATACGAGAAATACGCAGAAAAGGGCCTGGGAAGAGGCGCAGCAGCCACTGCGTCTCTTGGAAGAGGCGCAAAGCACTGCTTGCGTCTATTCCCAGGAGGTTTCCTCTTTGAAGAAAGATTTCGCGTTTGAGTTATGGTAGGACGGAAATAATTCGATTTCCTTAATATCTTATACGAATATTACGGGATATTATTTGCCAAAAGATAAAATTTGTGAAATATGGAATAGAAATATCCGGAACATTCCAGAACATTCTGACTCGGGATTTAACGGTTATAAGAAAATGGAGACGGTTTTAGGCCCGGACTCCGAATGTACTCTAATTACTGCCAGAACGACCGTATCGGGACGTAGATGACAACTAAGAGGTCGACATTAATATTTGAGCAATCACTTGACGATAATCTTACGAACTGTCACAAATCGTTCCGCGTATCAAACATGCGGCCCAATCATCACCGGGTGTTTGGCGAGGGGTGCAGAAACGAGGTGTCTACAGAGCCCCCACTTTGACTGAGGCTTGGACAAGGCGAAAGTCAAAGTATAGCCATCAGGTCAATCGAAGATTACAACCTGACGACTATGGCGACGCGAGGCGGTTCAAGGGGTCTGAACCAAGGACCTGTCGTCGGGAACATTTTAGAGTCTGTCGACTATCGGGGAGGGTCGTTTAAAGTCCATTAGACTGCGTAAGGAGGCTCGCCAGCCATAAGAAGAGACCATACCTGAGACTTCTTCCTCGAGATGCTTCCGGAGTTGCATAGGAGCTAAGGTTGAGCATGGGAGCTAAAGGTAAGACCTAAAGGGTATATAAGGATTGTGCTAGGGTGTGGGACCCTAAAGGAAAGCATTGACGGGAAGGAGGCCTAAAGTAAGTTCAACTTAAGGGGTAAACCGGAGGTTGGTTATAGGAACTCTATCGGTTTAGGGAATTTGAAGGCTTATGAACCTAGAAGGAGTGGGATCATATAGTTAAAAAGTCCTAATTTCGGGTTTACGAACCTAAGAAAGAAGGCTTTGGGTTTGGGAACTTCTGGAGAACGACATCCTCGTCGGACTCCGCGGGGAAACACGAAATATTGAGAGTAGCAGGACACGGCTGGGAACTGCTGAGAGGAAATTGTTTGGATAATCTTTGGGAAAATATTGCAAGCAGCAGGACACGGCTGGGAACTGCTGGAGGGAAAACTGTTTGGATAAATGTTAATCATCACATCTTGAGAGAGACAGTACGTCTGCTTACTCTCGCTGGAGACATCATGGGGAATTATTCTTCTTGTCACGAGAGGGAAAGTATATCCGCTTCCTATCGCTTGAGACATAATGAATGTGTGTCGAATTTTCGTGAATAAGTAAATGCTCGTTGCAACAAGCAAAATGAGTCTTGGAAGGAATAAACAGTCTGTTGCTGGCTTGGAAATGCGAGCCGGAACGAAAGAAAATCGTCGAACGGACCGAAAGAGTAAAATAGCATCGGGGAAGAGGCGCACCAAAGATGGGCCCACGAATAACGAACTTATAACGAATTTTTAAAAATCCGTATGGAGGGAACAAAAGGAAGAGGCGCAGCAAGAGCTGCGTCTCTTGGAAGAGGCGCAGCGCCTGCTGCGTCTATTCCCCAATTTGGCTTTCCTGCGTAAAAACGCGAAAATCAGAGGGATTGTTTCATTTGCATTCGAAACACAAATCACTCATTTCTCTCTCAAATCTTCACCATTTCCGCCAAAGTTTGATTCAAAAGCTTGCTTTAAACATGATTAATCGAGGTATGTGTCTTAATCTCGCATTAATCATCTACATTTGTTGAATTGTGAGCCGCGAAATCTAGGGTTTTCGACCCTTTTGATCGAAAATTTGGGGCTTTTCCCCCAAATGGATTTGCCATGTCAAATTGATGTTAGAAATGGATAGTAGGTGATTTTAGGAACATAACCATGTATTTGTTTCGCAGTTTTGTCGAGTTTTGAGCCTTTGAGTGAAATTTTGAGACGGTTTTACAGCTAAACCGTAAATTGCTTCGAAAATATCCTTAGGATTGTCCATTTGCGATGAAATTTGATATTTGGGATCCTTGGGTGATGGGTAAACCATCTACCATCTCGGAATTTCGGTTTGTAACAACTTTTTTAGGACACCTTTCTAGGGCATAATCGCTGTTATAGCGAAATGCTGCCGAATTTTCGACTTGAACCCGGAACTAGGCTTCGAATTGGACTTGACTTGACCCAATTTATCACATGAGTGATCGGGTTGATGGGAATATGGCCAAGGATGGCAAGGAAAGGGCGTTTTCAGGGCTTTGAAGGCTCGAAAACTCCTTAACAAAGGCTTGTCGTCATGTGACGCGGCCTGAATTTGTTTTAACGTTGCAGGTGATGAGGCTTCTACTTCTGGGAGAGCTCCCATGGATATAGATGCCGCTACTGTTGAGGAGGCTTTAGAGCAGGCCTTCACCCCTGCGGTGATGGCTGCTGAGTTTCACGAGGAGAAGGCCGTCGAGGAGGAGGATATCCCGAGACGAGCCAACATCGGGCGAGGAGGTCGTCAGCTGAGGGGAGCTCCTGCGTGGGCTGAGACACAGGGGAGAGTAGGCACCTCGTGTGGGCCGCAGAGGGTCACCTGTCCTACAGGACAGTGAAGAGCTTGGTAAATAGGAATTCACTACTCACCACCTGTCCTCTTTCATTCTTTTTGTCCAAATTTCTTTCAAATTTCATTCAAAACTAAAGATAGCTTTGTTTCAAATCATAATAGGAGGCCGGGAACATCAGGTCGTTCCCGGGGTACACGACGGCGATGGAGCACTACGAGCGGATGTCGGCGGAGGAGAGGGCCATGATCGAGCGTGGAGCGTTCGGTCCTCGGTTCAGTGTCCGGAGGGATATCGTGAAGAGGAAGTTGCGGGCTAACCTTAGCCTGGTCCGCGCTTTCTTGGACCACCTGGGATACGACTTCCACATTTCACATGCCTTTTGGTGAGGTGGGAGTCACTTTGGAGGATTACGGCATGATTTCGGTCCGTGTGTGGGACCGAGGAGATGGTGTGGCCGGAGCGCCATGAGGGCGGACTCGGCCGAGGCGAGGAGATTGATCGGCTGGAACTTGTCGCCGAAGGTGTTACGATCTTCGGGTTTGGTACCCGTTCTTACGTTCGAGACTACTTTGCGGGGAAGACCCCGACGCGGGTGACGATCGATGGGAGGGAGACGACTCCTCCTCCCTGTCACCGTGCAGCAGGGCTCGCCAAACGTGGCTTTGGTGGTTTCGTCTTCGATTTACCCTCGAGACAAGGGCGAGAGGTCTGTCGACGAAGCTCCTTCCCTTTCTTTCGACCGAGTTCCCTAGGGCGCCGGGACCGGGTCATCTGCTGGTTTTGCGGTCCTCATCCGCTTCATGAGGGCCATGGTTCGTCCGGAGCTGATGGAGAAATGGACTTCTCCAGGTGCTGTCGGGCCTGGACTACTGTTGGAGGTATGAACCTTCTTTTAGACCAAAGTAAATTCCTTTCTTTATCAAATCACGAAAGATTGTCATTGATTATTCTGCTTTACAGACGTGGGTGTACTCCTACTTCCCGAGTCTCGCGCCCAAGAGGACGGAGCCGCTAGAGAGGGCCTATCCTGTGGTGAGGGATTGGGTGATGTGCCAGACGAAGAGCAAGCGTTCTTCTCACAACGTCTACCGGCGGGACGTGAACGCCCTTCAGCTGAGCAGCGTGAGTATCCCATTCGTATTCACTTATACTTCTTATACTTTGCCTTTACTTGATCATAGGAATGATCTTTGCCTTATCTTGTCATAGTGGGTGCCCAGACCTTGGGCGGAGTATGCTGGAGCGCCTCCTTTTGTCGCTGAGGTCCTTCGACCTAGGAGCCCGAGTCGACTGCTGTTGAGGACGTCGATGGGTTCTGTGTGGTACTTGGGCGAGCGTTTGGCTCGTCAGTGCTCTCGGGATGCGTTGACGGTTCCGTCGATCCTCCCAGACGATGTTTAGGAGCCTTCGAGGCCGAGAGGAGGCGGACTTGGGGGTGCCGGTGGCGACGACCTTCTTCTCCCGGCGAGGACTACTCGGCGTTCCTTTACGGGAGGTTGGCGTCGGCGGTAGTGGTGAGTATCTTTTACTTTTTCTTGATTTGATTTTGAGAATTATGACGAAAGATCATCGATTGGTGAGAGCTATTTGTCTTTGCGGGAGGTCGAGGGCGGGCATCGAGCCCCGGTGTACCCCGAGACCCTCGAGTACACTGACGCGACCGGGAGGACGACGATCTCCGAGCTGCGTGACTTTGACGTAGCTGTGACGGATGCTGGCCTAGACGACTGGCAGCATCTGATTCGGAGGGTGAGCCTCTAACTTGTATAACTTTCGTGTAGGAACACGTTTGATTGAGCTTGTTCAATTTGCTGAGAATTTCCTTTTGAAAATGCAGGTTGCGCCGTCCCGGTTCGTGGCACTATGGACGGTGGCCTACCGGCTGCGAGCTACTGTCATCGAGGCACTCGTCGGTGGTCGAGGTCGTCAGGTATGAACCTTATTTGATTTGATTTTTGATTTCCAATTTTGCTTGCATCGATTGACATGAGCCAATTTATTGTTTGTTTCTGTGGTGACCGCGAGCTGGAGCGAGAGTTGACCCAGTCTCGGGAGGAGACAGCTCGCGTGTTGAGGGAGCTCGAGGTTCGGGATGCCGAGATCGCTGCTCTTGTGGCGAGAGTTGCCGAGTTGGAGGGCGCCCAGCAGTAGTTTTGTGTAGTTTTGTAGACTTGTACATTTGGACATCTGATTTTGAACATTTTTGGACTTTGTTTGGGGCGCAAGCCCCCAGTTTGCTTGTACATTTGCTCTGTTTGGTGTATATACGACGGCCTGAGTGCCTTTCTTTCTTTGGGTTGTGTTGCTTGTATCTCGCGGGTTAGTTCTTGAACAGGTTTGGTAGACAACGGTTTTGCGCCGTCATCTCGCCGAAATTTACATAGAAATCATGCAAAACATACATTTATATATACATATGGCCTTAATTAGCGCAAAATGAGACTCAAAAGAACACAAAAATGCAAAAATTTTTGCCGGAAATGACCGGACGGTAGGGAGGGTTACCCCCTAAAAAAAGAAAAAAGATAAATCTATAAGTTAGAAAATGTAGAAATGAAATGCTGAAATTCGTTAAAAACGAAAACAAAAGAAAATTATTTCCCAAAAAGAAAATGAAAGTTATTTCCTAAAAAAAAAAAGAAAATGAGAATTATTTCCTAAAAAGGAAAGGAATTAAGTGTGGTGAAATGGCGAAGGTGTCGACGTCGTCTCGAAATGCGTGCCCGCGAATTTAGGAAACCTGAAACATGGTAATCTTCTCGTATTTACCAAAATAAAACCCCGCAGGAATAGGAAATCATGCGTTATAGAATTAGGAAAGATCCAACGCGGAAATCACGAAGTGAGGCGGGGAAGAGGCGCACTTGAGTGCGTCCCTTTGAAGAGGCGCAGCAGTGTTGCGCCTATTCCCAAGCCGGTCCGTTCGGCGGATTTTTGGAAACAAAGAATTAGTATAAATAGAAGCGTCGACGGAGCTTTAATTCACATAAATCTTCCGTCTCTTCTTCGTCTATTCACATAAAACTCCCAAAATAAATCTTCAAAAGAAAATTTTTCATTATGAATACTTTGGAGATCCGCTTGAAGGAATGGACCAATGAGTTTTCAAATATGGAGAAGCATGACATGGGTGCTTATAACCTTGGGTCTTTATTGAGTTTGAAACTCATTAAGGTTGTAAAACCGTTCTTGGATGCTTGCCTTGACTATTGGGACCCGAATTATCATGTTTTCGCGTTCCCAGGAGATGACATTTGCCCATTTCTGAAGAAGAAATTGTCGCTATTGGTGGGTGGGACCCCGAACATTTACCTGCCATTCCTTCCACTTCACAAGGGTATAAGAGCAAATTCAGAGACTTGCTTGGACTGACCAGACTTGAGGTGGATCGTCTAGTTACCCCGAAAGGCGTGAGAATGTTGGACTTTGTGGACCGATTCATCAACAGGGCCGACCCTACTGTTTCTCATGTTGCTAGGAGGAGGGCATTTGGCTTTTGTTTGTTGCATGTGTATGTCTTCCAAGGGCATGTTGATGAAGACTTGAGAGGTGATCCCCGTCTTTTGGGCCTTATTGAGCAAATGGAGCGCAGAGAGCCCACTTGCTTATGCTTAGGAGAGATTATTTTGGGCTTGGATAATAGGAAATCCAACCGCGATCTGCCGTTCTTGGGGAGTCCGTCATTACGTGAGGTAAAGACACACTTTTTTTTTTTTTTTTTTTTTTTTTTTTTTTTTTTTTTTTTTTTTTTTTTTTTTTTTTTTTTTTTTTTTTTTTTTTTTTTTTTTTTTTTTTTTTGATGTCTAATACCTGCTTTTGGTAGGTTTGGCTTATGGAACGGCTCCGATTGATCGAGCCCCCAGTTCATGCACTTTCCTATCATTCCCGTTCGATTGCGATAAGGACGCGGTTGTACATGGTGGACTTCACTCGGGTCTGTGATTATTGGAAGAATAAGCTGAAGAGTGATGATGGCCCGTTGATCAGGTGGGTCGTACCGTGGTGGCATCTCAAGTCTGTCACTGGAGTGTCTTCTTTGGATCCCACTAGGTCCGTGCGCATTCCTGGATTGGAGTTTATGGTATGCATCTTCCCGGAAAGATTGATGAGGCAAGTTGGGTTGAAGCAGACGATCCCGAGGCTTGACACCGTCCCCATGATCGCTATGGCGCTTACTACCGAGAGCCGAAGGGAGTGGGCTATTAAATGGGCCCAAAGAAACATGTGGTTCTTGAACTTCTCCGCCAATGCTTTGTGGGTGTCGGATTCTTATCTGAGGTGGAGAAAGGCTGCAACTCCGGAAGAGCGCGAGAGACTGAGGAGACGCGAGCCTGTTGACTACAAGGTGCGCGAGGGAGAGAAAGAGAAGGAGAAGCATCCGAGGAGGGAGAAGAAGAAGCCGGGTTTTGGTCATTCATCCTTGAAGAAATCAAAGACTACTCTGTCGCGAGAGATGGTGATTGGCAAGAATGGAAGAGTCAGGCCTCGAGAAAGACCGTTGGTGATTAGGTCTGAAGTGGTGCAAGAGCGCCCAGCTCGAGGTCGTGACAAGAAATATGACAAGAATGACAAGGGCAAAGGGAAGATGGAGGAGTAGCCCGAGTCTTTATTTATTATTACTTGGTTATTATTATTGTTGTTGTAATAAAAGGTGGGGTTTTTAGAATCCTAGCCTATTCTATTTTTATTATGTAACGTACTATTATTATTTTGGAAACGAATGAAATAAAAGGTTAAATGGTTATGAAACCGTTGGGATTTTCTACTTATTATTCTTGTCGAATTTCAAATGCAATGCAAATGTCCTTCTATTTACATTTTAGATATAATGGGTTGAATCCTGTGAAGGATTGCCTACGTATTCACTTGAAAAGCGAAATCAAACCCTTGCGCGTAGTTCAAGTAAATGTAAAAGAATAATTGTTCGAAGCGAGAGCTTGTGATGAACATAGAAAATAAGCATGAGCTTTTGCTTACTCTGGAGGTGCGAATTTAGTTTATTTGATGATATGAGCATGACAAACTTGTCAAAATGCAAGAGCACAGTGACATCAGCTTATTTCAGCTGGGCCAGGGGCCGTTTATTTAGTGCCACAAGAGCGACACATGGGTTTACGTGAGGCGCGTGTTTGGTCCTATTCTAGGCATAGTACCGTTTCAGTTGGTCAAGGTTTGTGGGGTTTGAAAACTCATTCCCATCTAGGTCTGTAATTCTAACCGCACCTCCTGGAAGTACGGATTTGACTAGAAATGGTCCGGCCCAATTAGGTATGAATTTTCCCCTTGGGTCAACAGGTAAAAGAGCCCTAACCGATTTGAGTACTAAGTCTCCTTCTTTGATGTTTCTTGGCCTAACCCTTTTGTTGAAAGCTCGTTTGATACGTGCTTGATATGTTTGGACATTATGTAAGGCACGTAGCCTACGCTCATCCAGGAGGATGAGTTCTTCATATCTATCCCTCTTCCAATCGGACTCCGGGATTTGACTTTCTAGTAGAATACGCAAGGATGGTATTTCTAGCTCGACTGGTTGTACGGCTTCCATGCCGTAGGTCAAATAGAAAGGAGTAGCCCAGTGGGCGCCCCGACGGATGTACGGTATCCCCATAAGGCAAAGGGTATTTTGCTTGGCCAATCTCTGTAGTTGTCGATCATTTTCTTGAGAATTGTGACAACATTCTTGTTTGCCGCCTCTACCGCGCCGTTAGTCTGTGGTCTATAGGGCGAAGAGTGGTGATGCTTAATCTTGTATTTGGCTAGCAATTGCTCGGTTTCAGCTTGGAAGTGTGACCCATTATCGCTAATGATCTCATGTGGGCAACCATATCGACAGATGATGTTGTTTTGTATGAACTTTGCTACATTTTTAGCCGTAAGACCAGTGTAGGAAGCCGCTTCTACCCATTTGGTAAAATAGTCAATTGCCACTAGAATGAAACAGTGACCTCATGTTCCGGCTGGGGTTATCTTTCCGATTATGTCAATTCCCCATGCGGAAAATGGCCAAGGAGATGTCATTGTGTAGAGCAGTGAAGGAGGGACATGTTGTACATTCCCGAAGATTTGACAATTGTGGCAATGTCTTACGTATTTGATGCAATCGGATTCCATTGTGGTCCAATAATATCCCAGACGTGTGATTTTCTTTGCCATCATAGGCCCACTCATGTGAGGACCGCATTCTCCGTCGTGGACTTCTTCCATCACCTTTCGTGCCTGTGAATGATCAAGGAAACGTAGGACTACACCAAGAGGTGTTCTTTTGTATAATTCTCCTTGCATCAGAATGTATTGGGAAGCTAATAGGTGTATAGCACGTTGTCCCCTCTTGTCCATATCCGGTGGATAGGTACCATTAAGCTTAAAATTCAGGATTGCTTGGAACCAGGGCTCTTGTGTGATTTCCTCTTCATCGGTGATTTGGTGGACATAAGCCGGCTCTGACCGTCGTTCGATGCACAAAGGCATTTCCATCATGTGATCTGGAATATTTATCAAAGATGCAAGTTTCGCAAGAGCGTCTGCAAATTGATTTTCCTCCCGAGGTAGGTGTAGGTATGTTACGTGATCAAAGAATTGAGCGACTTGGTCTATCCTAGCCTGATAGGGTGCGAGGCTTTCACTTCGGATTTTCCAAGATCCTGTAACTTGGTTGATGATCAGTGATGAATCAACCACGGTGACTACTTCTTGCATAGTGGCATTTTGAGAGAAGATCAATGGTACACGTTCTTTGGGTGTTGCGTTGGGATTGCGTAAGGTTGTTACCATGCTTTCTAGTTCCCAAACTTGTCTATCTACACTCCTTGCCCATGTGATGAAGTCGGAAATGGTAGGGGAGATAGTAGAGTAGAGCCCTTCTTTCTCAATTGCATGAATTTCATTTTCGGTGGGAGAAATGAGGTGTGAGTAATCTAAGGTAGATTCATCACTTGTAATCACTAGAACTCCAAGAGGATTCTGAGTGTTGTTGGGTTTACCTCCTGGTGGTATTGGGAGTCGACCGTCTTCAATCATATCTTGAAGCACCTGTTTCAACTTGTAGCATTTTTCTGTGTCGTGCCCTTTGCCCCTATGGTATTCACAGTATGAATTTTCATCCCAAAACTTGGACTTCCTTTCGGGTTCGGGAGTAGGTCCAATGGGTTGGAGTTTACCTTGCTTCATTAGCCTTTTTAGAGCGTTGGAGTAAGTATCCCCAAGGTTTGTGAATTTCCTTGGTGGGGTAGTTTTCTTAGATGGCTCGAGAAGGTTAACCTCATCGGTCTTACTAGAAGAGCCGTATAAACGACTTGTGGACCCTTGATATCCTCGACCTACCGTTTTGGACAAGAGTCCTTTACGGATGTCATCTTCAATTCGTGTCCCTAATACGGTTAAGTCCTTGAAAGTCTTGATGTTTTGATATCTCAAATGATTGGCATAGATGGGTTTGAGATTATCCACAAACTTTTCCACAAGAGTAGCCTCATCCGGACGCTCAACTAGTTGAGTGCTAGTCTTCCTCCACCTACTTGGGAAGTCGGTGAATCCTTCTTTGTCATTTTGGGTAAGAACCTCTAGAGTACGCATGTTGACTTGGATCTCGGCATTATCCGCATATTGTTTAGAGAACTCGATTGCGGCGTCCTCCCAAGTAGCGACCTTCTTGTGATCTAAAGTGTAGAACCATTGCTTCGGGATGGTGTCAAGAGATGAAGGAAAGATCCTTAAGAACATCTCGGGTTTGATGCCTTTGATAGACATGTAATCCTTGAAGGCACGGATGTGGTTTAACGGGTTCTCGTGTCCCTTGAACTTAGGGATATCCGTCATGTTAAAGTTAGTTGGCAATTTGGAATTGACGGCTTCATACTTGCGATTGTTCTCCCTATAAATGTCATCCCCCTTAAGGTACATCAATTTGTCCTCTAGGTATTGGAGTCTTTTCTCAGCTGCAGTCATCCCCATGAAAGGATTCTCATCCCTAGATTCATCATCGGAGTTACGTAGTACTTCACTCTCAAGAGGAGGCAACCTTCCCTCTACGGCGTAGATACGGCCTTCGATGAGTTCAAGGCGGTCATAGGTTTGTTCTTGAGTAGATTGCATTTGGGCTAGCGCGGCCAGGATTCGATCATTACTATTCTGGAGTTGGTGGAAGTTTGTTTCATCACTTGATCCGGGCATCTTGGAAACTGGATAAGAGATCGGCGACGAATCAAAACACGATCGACCATTCTATCACACTTGCTAAAAGAGGAAAAGTTTCGACTCGTGAAGTGGGTGTGTGCCACTTGTGTTGAGTGAGTTTTGAAGAAAGACAAGGTCTTTGAAAATGTGTGTCCTAGTCAACTGTAGTGTAGTTGTAGGAGTGGACTCGAAGTGAGGTTTTGAAATGGGCTTGTGGCCCGAATTTTGACACGACAAACGGACAGAGTTTTGACCGGATTTTGCGCTAATTGGAAGCCCTATTTCGAAATTTTTGTTTGAAAAAGGGTTTTGATTTTTGAAAATTCGTCATGGTTTTGTTTAGAAATGGTGATCACGTAAGGTTTACACATTTATACAAGCATTATAACGGGATGCTGAGTGCATTTAGAAGGGTTTTGGTTTAAAGGGTGGGTTGCCATACCGAACCATCAAACCCGAAGTCTGTGGAGAGGCTCGTGCCAAACAAGAGTAAGGCCGATTCCTAGTCCATTTCCTCAAGTAGTGAAGGCCCTTGATACAAACAGGAGTAAGCATTATGGTATGGATGACGTCAATCGCTATCCATCCTTAGGCCCAAATAAGAATTAGGACCGTTTAGACATGATGATTGGTCGAATGGGTTGGGTTGGGCCTAGGAAGGCCGAATTAAACGGTCTAGGAAGACCGAGTTATGAAAACCGACAATTGTCTTGTACAAACTATTCCCTAACCTTGTTCAAGTTTCACCCTTGGCTACACGTAAGTGTATTATCCCCAGCGGAGTCGTCAAACTGTGGACAGCGGGCCGCCCACGGGGGCGCTTGGTGAAAACAAAACAAGCGTTTGCATTTTGTATGGAGTCGCCACCAATTTTTGTGGGAAATTAGAACCGTTCGAATACCTCGTGTCATGTCAAGACACAAAGTAGAGACATGAACACTAAGCAATCGTTACCCTTAGCATTCTATGTCTAGAATGACTCTCGTAGATGCCAATGAACACGGTGCTCACGGAGATCCTGGAGTAAGGGGTGAGGTACGTATTAGGAAGCTCTTTTGATCGAACACCTAATCCCGCCCGCCTCGATAGCGGCCTCTACTAATGATTAGGGAAGTTATTCGTACTCGATATATCGTCGGCTATATGCATGCAATGCAACATCCAAGTTTTAATCCTAGCATGTGAAGATTTAACTAAGTCGGTTGACAATTAGTTAGCAAACAATTAATGTCGAGGTAGGATTTAATGCTCATTTACATGTGAAAAACATACAAATGATAAAAGAAATACAATAAATATAAATTACAATAATGAAAATTACATTAATTACAAAGGAATAGGCGATTTATGTCGAAAATACCTTTAAAACGGATAATTTGAGAAAAAGAAATAAAAGAAAGAAAGAAATAAATTAACGAACAGGAATTAGTGCGATATTACGGGTAATAGTTAGTTAATACGTAAACTAATTAAACTAGGTCAAAGCAAAGACGGAGTTCAGGGACAGAACTCATCCAGGAACAGGCGCAGCAGAGCTGCGCGTCCTTTGGGAATAGCAAGTGACAGACGCCGCGTCCTGTTCCTTGGCTCGGTCCCGTCGTGAAGCCGTATTTGCAAGCCGTTAATGTTGATTGGTGATTTAAAGGATCAATTGATGATTTTTACTCGGATGAAAGTGATTAACAGGCTATTTAACGTATGAATGGGTCGTGAAAACAGTAAAACATGAATGAGATGGATGCAAACGGATTAATTACATAATGGAATAATGGTAGAAGTGAAAAATATTAACGAGTCCTACGAATTAAATCAATTAACTACGTTAGACAAAATGGATTAATGATGAATATGATGAACATGTGAATAAACAGATGAAAATTATATCAAAGACGAATTCCAGAAACTCAATATGAACAAATTGAATCTCTACAACCCGGAATTGAATTTAATGACGAAAACCCGCAAATATTGGATTACTTGGGATTTAAGTCGGATTTAAATAATAAAAACATATTAATGATGACGATTATGATATACATGTGGACTTATTATGATATTAAGACGAAGAATTAACAAGCGAACAAGCAAAAGAAAGATTTCGAACACGAATTACAGAGGACAAACGAAGAAGAAAGGAAGCAGGAACTGCGGCAGCCTCACGAAGAGGTGCGGCAGAATGCGCTTCTTCGAAGAGGCGCGGCGATTGCTGCGTCCTTTCTCGGACGATTATCATCGGAGATCCGTAAAAACAGGTTTTAAGCACGGTTTTAGAAATCGGTTTTAATGGTATTTTCGACGTAAATCTTACAATTGACGATACGAAAAGTAAATACAATAAATAAAAGAGATTATACACCCTCAGACTTACATGTTGACGAAACGAGAAGAACTAAGATATCGATTAGTGATGCCCGACGCGAATGCAAAGAGAGTGCCCTCGTAAGAGGAAAACGATTGATTAATTAAGTTGATTAAGTGTAGTTGGTCAAATTGGTCGGTCATGCAACGGAGAGAGGTGGTACCGGAAAGATCCGAGCTTACGTGGTCGAAAGTTCAAGCACGTAGGCGCCAATAAGTAAGAACAAAGTCTAGAATGCAAAGGGAGAAGAGAAGGGCGGACACTCGCGTGAGAAATATGAGGAACGAAAGCTCCTATTTATACTAATCACGTGAAGGAATTAGGGTTTCGGAGACTCTTTGGAAGTGAATCTCGGAAAGATATGAAAAAGATACGAGAAATACGCAGAAAAGGGCCTGGGAAGAGGCGCAGCAGCCACTGCGTCTCTTGGAAGAGGCACAAGACTGCTGCGTCTATTCCTGGAGGTTTCCTCTCCGTGAAGAAAGATTTCCGCGTTTGAGTTATGGTAGGACGGAAATAATTCGATTTCCTTAATATCTTATACGAATATTACGGGATATTATTTGCCAAAAGATAAAATTTGTGAAATATGGAATAGAAATATCCGGAACATTCCGAACATTTCGACTCTGGATTTAACGGTTATCGAGAAAATGGAGACGGTTTTAGGCCCGGACTCCAAATGTACTCTAATTCTTCGCGTAACGACCGTATCGGGACGTAAATGACAACTAAGAGGTCGACATTAATATTTGAGCAATCACTTGACGATAATCTTACGAACTGTCACAAATCGTTCCGCGTATCAAACATGCGGCCCAATCATCACCGGGTGTTTGGCGAGGGGTGCAGAAACGAGGTGTCTACACATCCGAGGTACTACCTCACACTTAATAAATTTTTGAGTTTTTGTGTATTTTTTTTGAGTTCTATAGAGTTTATAAATTACATTTTAGTTTTATAATGTCAAAACTCCAATTTTTCTAAGATTATATGTAATTCTTTTGAGTTATAATGTAACTTTTTGAGATTAATGTTTGAGTAAATAAACTAAAAAAACGTTTTAATACAACTTAAATTTTTTAAATTAAAACTCAAAAACTTTATCTTGATACTCAAAAACTATATCATCTGATGTACTACATCATGTATAATCCACTTACTGTTTGTCAATCCATATTTCATTTCGTTAATATATTCACTTACATATTTGTAAAAATTATAAAATTATACAATTGTCGTACCTGAAATAAGAAACACTAAAACTTGGGAGCCGACGGTCTCTCACTAAGTTATTGAGAGACCAATCTTTCGTACCCTTTTATTTGTATTTCGTGACCCTTTTGTTATTGGTCGTGACATAGTAATTTCGTACCTATTTACATAATAAATATACTCATTTTATCGTTAATCATGATTTTTACCTATTTTATTACTTTCAGTACCACTTTTTCTTAAAATCGTACAATGGTCTCTCAATAAAGCTTATTAAGAAACCGTCTCTCATGAGACATACTCAGAAAGAAATTGTCACTTTTTAATAAAAAAAAATTGTCACTGTTTACCAAAAAAAACACAGAAAAGTCGGTTATACAATAAAACTAGGTAGTATCGCGCGCTTTGCGCGACCTGTTTTAAAATTTTATTATTATAATTGAGGAAAAAGTAACATAATTTATATATGACCTTTAATATTTTTAATTATAAATAAAAATAAATCAATTTTTCTCAAATTTATTTTTTTTAGGTTTAAATTCAATGTTTTAAAATAAAATACATAACATTTTAATTAAAACTAATAAGTGATAATTAATTATGCATGATCAACGTTTATAAATTATTTTGTGACTGATCAAATATCATATTATTTAGAATAAAATTTATTCGAATAATGTAACAATCAACATTAAGTTCTCAAATTATATCATTTCACTATACGTTATGTTCCAAATCAATTAATATTTGTACAAAATAATGTTAATATAACTTTATGTAATTTTTTTAGTATAACGTGTGATATTTATGTATCAAACATATAGAGTTCAAACTCAACTTATTCAAATGTTTTGATTGTGTCTTACATGTGTTATGTGTCAAACATATCTATAAGAATTTCACCTTTTGTATTTTTAAACAACTATATATAAATGATGTTTAAGAGTTTACTTGTAAATAAAATAGGTTAAATTTTTTTAGTTGAAGATATTAAAGAACAATGTAACGTTTTTTCTAATTTTTCATGTCCTTTATAATACTATATTATTTAATAATCATTACTTTTGTTTTGATTATTCAAATGCGTTCTCGATCACTGTGTACATACATACTCGTTATCACACTATTTAAACCTACGAAAATCTCACATGTATTCAATTTTTCGCAATATATTTTTTTTCATTCCCACATAAAAACTTATCTTTTAGTAGTTTTCTTTAAGTTATGGTTTTAAGAAATACAATGACTCTTCCAAATATATTTTTCTTAGAATTTAATGGTTTAAGTTTTATAACTTTCTCAACTCACTTTAATCATCCCTACAAGTAAAAATATTTCAACAAATATAATGAAAATTATACTCAATTTGAAGCATTTTTCGCAAAGAACGTAATTATTTACATTTTAGATTTTTTATCAAAATAATCTTTTAATAAATTCAGTATCAAATCACCGTAATTATTTAATGTAATTTTATAATAAAATTTATTAAATTATAATTAATATTTTGCTGAGATTTATGCCGCATTTATTATGTTTATCTTTAATGTTAAGCTGTAATTAATACTTATATTTAAGGCTGGGTTGACACGTGGCGCATCCACAACGTTTAAACCCAATTTTATATATAAGATTGCTATACAACTGCTTTAGAATGTCCTAAACTAGTTCTATTACCCGTGAGATTCACGGGTTCATTTCTAGTTGATGACATTTTTTTGTAGCATGATTATGTTCGTCAATGCATATTTTTTTTTGGTTTGTAGAGAGACACGTTATAATGTTGTTTGTCATAGTGTCATGGTTGGTCTTCTTGTCGGTATAAATAAAGCACATTTGCAAGATTGCAAGTCCGGAGTAAAACAGTCGGTAGATAGAGTGAGCCGACATCCATTCCCCGAAAAATGAGGAGGTAATTAATTAGCACGATTATGAAATACATTGAAGTCCGTACTTTATATCAAATCTTTCCAATGTGGGAAAAAAAAAAAGATAACTTGACAATGACTAAAAAAAAGATAACTTACCAATGACTCAATGAGTGACAATGTGGAACTACCTAAAACTATCTTTACTTCGATTCTTTGATGGGTAGCATCGAATTTGTGAGTTTTGAACCCCAACTCTTCATTTTTTTTATTTGTTTACAACCCTAAATTTCAATATACTGATACAATTATCCAATTTTCAGTTCAATACAAATCTATATAATAATATAAAAAGGCTTGTTGAGCCCCCATTGAGTTGCCACGTGTTTACTGCCTGAAGACCACTACTTCACACTTCACAGTGCAGAGTCAGGACTTTAGGTACCAAATATTGTCCAAATCATACTTTCATAACAATTTGTCTAAGACGGTCTAAATTTATAAAGCCATAATGCATTTTATGAAACTCAATTCAATCATAGTAAGGTCAGTCTCACACAAGTGGACTTTAAAAGAAAAATAAGTAAAATGTAAAAAAGTTACTCCAAATACACAAGTGGAGAAAAATATTTCTGGTAAAATAGCCATAGCCTTGTTAATGATACGACGACGATTAAGTTGGAAATTCGGAATTAGGAACATCGTTATTGGTCATTTGATCTACATATAACTTGGAAGAATCACACACAGAGAGTAGATGGTACCCTGTAAGCTTCCAATAGTTTGCAAACATAGGACTAAAAGAATTGTACTTTCGGTAAAATATTTATTGAATGAAATCAACAAAGATCCTCTCCATTTCCTCTCACAAATTCATTTAATAATATTATCTCCTTTATACTCATTAACCCTTTATTTTTATGTATAAATTGTAAACCGTTCGATGTTGACCAGATACAATCTGGACTGTTAATAGGTAATGGCCTCTCCATTTGTTTTGAGGAAATGGAGAGGATTTTGACTCGAATGAAATGTACAAACCTTTATCTTGCTATACGGTAGATAACAAACCTTAATCATACACCTACTAAAACATTGATTTTGAAAGCTAAAGAAGAAAAAAGGGGTCAAGTTAAACACGCAGTAGATGTTAATGTTACCTTTTATCTGCAATTTACCAAGGTTAGTAGCGAAAAGGCTTAAAGGAAAACGATTTGAAATAAAAACTCTGGAGAGACGGTCTCTCAATAGCGTTATTGAGAGACCTCTCACATGATGAGGTGAAGGATTCACAGAATTTTTTTGTCCCCTATTATGTCTCCCCACTAAATTAGTGGAAGACGATCTCTCATGAGACCTATAGCGAAAAAGCTTAAAGGAAAACGGTTTGAACTAAAATAAAAGAGTTTTCTTTTCTTTTCCAATTTTTTCTTAATGTGAAAATTTTAGAATAGAGGTTGATATTAGAAAGGCGGCAATTTTCATAGTTGCCTTACATAACACAACAACTTGAAACGTCTTACTCTTCCATGGAAATTAGAAAAGAGATACTCGTTGGTAACTATTACTTCGTACCCTTTAATGTTGAAAGTTATGGTTTAAATCTAAATGTGCCTGCAAAATAACCAAAACAAATAGTAACTGAGTAACTGCAGAATTATAAAGTACTCTTCTACTCGGTACCATTCTAGTTGTTTCTTATAGGAAAATCTAGAAAAACCCAATTAGTAATTAATAATTACCTTAATCATTAGTTCCTATACCTTATAATATGAAATAACTTGGTCTGCGTAAATTGAAAGCAAAATGTCAAGTGTGGCACATTTGACGGTGCCCACAACGGCACAACGACAATCATTTTTTATCTACTAATATTCTTCAATTGAAAAATCAAGAAATTAATTGGGATTTGGGAAGGCGCTAGAAGTTGTCATACCAATCTATATAGTAGGAGAATGCCAATTGTTTCGTGTGTCATGCCAATTGTTTACGCAAATTTGATCGTCAAATAGGTAGGAACGTAATTTGATCGAGGGAACGATCCCAATATATAGGTAGGAACGTTTAATAGAGTTGTTGTCCAATTAATGGATGGAATACATAATGGGTTGGTAATGAAGATGTAATAAAGGGTGATCAATTAAGACGTTAAATCTGAAATTGCAGTTATTTTTTAGTGAAGCTATACGAAGAGTCATATAGGTAAGGAAGATGAATTAGTGAGAGTTATGTCGGTATTTTTTTGGGCTTTTTTATTTTTTAAGGGTGTTTATGTTAATAGGTAGATGGGAAGATTTTTAAGTGATAGGTGGCGGACAATTGAGGGGTGACACGTGGCAACTCAATGGGGGCTCAAGAAGCCTTTTTATATTATTATATAGATAGAAGTGTGCTCCTCACTTCACTCTCAAATCAGAAATTATTATTACATCACACAATGTTTGCTAAAAAATCTCATACAATATGGATTTACTTATAGATTAAAACCTCAGTGTCTTAAAATAGGTGTATAATATCATTATCCTTACTAATAAAATCATAAATAAGGGTTTTCTACAATTTATGGTTTTATTAAACTTTACTACATTCATTAATATAAATATGTAGACATATGAAGGTGAAAAGTCATTCTATAATTTCATCATTTTGTTAGTATACATACATGAAATATAGAATGAAAGCCATGTTTTTTGTTTATATATTGCTCTTAGCCACTATTTCCTTCACACCTGGAGAATGTGATACTAAGGTTTTCAATTTGAAAGATTATGGTGCTGTTCAAGGTGGAAATGTCGATATCAGTCAGGTAATTTTATTTTATTTTATAGACATAATGTAAAAAACATTGAAAAAATAAGTAATCATTCTATTGTATGTATGTTAAGGAATGCAATGGTGGATATTTTCTGGGAATTTTCAAAAGGGTTCTTAGATTTGTCGACTGTATCAAATTGTCTTAAACTGTATCGGTGAATTGTTATCTATTTGAAGTAATTAAAAATCAAAATACAAATTGTAATCTTACAGCAAAACCCTTAAAAAAAACCTTGTTCTTACATCTTTCATTCATTTACGTATAAGAATCAATTTTTCAACAATATTCAGTCATTTTCTTATCTATCAACAAATTTTCTTCGATGTAGTCAATATTGTACCTTTAATTACTTACTCAAACAAATGAGTAAGTACTTTTCCTGTTCCGATTATTTGTTTACCTTGAATTTTTGGCATAAAGGTCAATGAAAGAAAAAGAGACTATTGGTGGTTATTGTTAGAGGATGACAAATAAATTATAATTGATGTATATGATCAAATTACAAATAAAAAACTTTCTTAATATAGAAAGTTTAATAAATAAATAGGGCCCTGTAAAATAAAATGGGTAAATAAATAACCAGATGGAGGGAGAAGTAATTATGAAAAACTCATCTTTTTATAAGTTCATGGAATTCGTCAAGTCATATACTCATAACATTGAACTTTGTATGTCTTTTCATGTTCTATGTAACTTTTCACATGTACTTATAAGCTTTTGACTCCCGTTTTGTTAGTGTGTTACTTTTTGTCTCACTAAATCAATGGCGATACGAAGATCCAGTACGGTGATTACCACCTGAATGATAGAAAAGTTTAATTTTTTAATTAGTATTTTTTTTTTTCTGGTTTTCCATGTGAAGAGTACTTGTACGGTTGTACCCATAACTTTAAATTTTGGTGCGTATGTCACGAAGTGAATACATTATGAGCAAATTGACAAACAATCTCACGTTAATCCATATTATTAGAAAATTCTGTTTTTAAAACATTATATGTGAAGAAAAATGAGATAGCATCACTTATGATTGTGTTATCGAGTTTCAATACCACCTTTTTACATATACATACAAGATCGATCTTACTAGTCTTTGTTATATGGAGTTTTACATAGTAGGATCGGTCTTATGCATTAATGCATACAAAAATGTGGTCTTGAAACTCAATATTACTCGTTGACGCTTTATTATTGCATTTTTTTTAATGGGTAAATAAATGACAGGCTTTGTTGAAAGCATGGGGTGATGCATGCAATTGGAAGGGCGGAAGCAAATTGGAAGTCCCTTCAGCTACTTACTTGGTTAACCCGGTAATATTGAAAGGCCCATGCAGGGGCCCAATTGAGTTCCATAATTCAGGCACTTTAAAGGGCCCACAGGGCCTAAGAGGCGATTCTTGGATCGAATTTCAGTATATTGATGGATTGACTTTAAACGGAGGAGTTTTTGATGGTCAAGGCCCACCAAAACAGGCTGCTGCCGGCCTTCCAACGGTAATCCTCTCGCTCTCAAATGGTCTTACAATAATTTTACACACACATTTTTTTCATATGTTGAATAACGTGTACTCTACAAAGATAACAAGCATATTCGAAGAAATGGTTATTAAACATTACTTTCGTGAGACCAATAACATTGCTGACTTTATGGCCTCTGTTGGACACTCATGTCCAACTCTTTCGAGATGGTTTGAAAGTAGATCGATGACTTCAACTTCTCTCACTTATTCGAAAAGATAAAATTGGTTGGTGTATCCTAAAGGTTCAACCTAGTTTCTTTACTTTATCGGAAAAAAAATAAATAAGCAAAATAAAACTAAGAATTGAATAATTATATTGGGCCCTTTGTTAAAACGGTCTTGTTAAAACAAATTGTATTAAAATCAATTTCAAAATGCCATGTAATTCAAAGCGCAATTATTTACATGGCTTTTTTTTTTACTTAAATGAACTAAGTTATTTACTGTTTATGTTTTTCAGCTACTAAGATTCACATTTATCACAAATTCGAGAGCACAATTGGTGAAACTAATCAACAGTCAAAGCACTCATTTCCACCTCTTTGGTTGCAAACAAATTGTCATAGACCAAATAAGCATATCATCACCAGAAAACAGTCCAAACACTGACGGAATTAAGATCGGCGAATCAAATGGCATTAATATCTTAAAGACAAAGATAGAGTCGGGAGATGATTGTGTAGCCCTTATTCGCGGTAGTAAGGATATTACTGTCAGTGGGGTCACTTGCGGTCCGGGTCATGGTATTAGCATTGGAAGCTTGGGTGAGTCCGAAAATGAACAAGTCGAACACGTTGTGGTAAGACAGTGTAGACTTTTTGATACTACAAATGGGTTGAGGATTAAAACCAAGGCTAGTGACATGTCTGGCACAGTAAGTAATATTACGTACCAAGATATCTCATTTCGGAACGTCGATAATCCCATCGTTTTCGACCAAAATTATTGCCCGTCCAGGACTTGTCGACTGGTATGTGAGAAATTTTGATTTTATTCCGTAATTTGTTACTTTCTTTATGTTGTAAAAATTATTTGACTACCATTTAAATTACATTGGTCAATTGTCAATATGCTACTGCTGGATGTTGATGTTGATGTTGATGTTGTGATTGCTACCCCTCCAATAATTTATTCTATGGATAGTTGTCAGTTTTAATTACAGTCTTATAATTAGAGAAACAAAGTTAGGTGGATGTATTCCAATATTATGTTAATGACTTGTTTTTTTGAAATTAATTTCAGCTCTAGTTTAGTTTAGTTTCATTCACTTCTGTTTAGTTCACCTGTATCCACTTTAATTTAGTTCAGTTAAGAAAATAACAGAGCCTAATTAGGGTATATGTTGTAAATATGTGATGGGTCTTAGGATAGTTTGGTCATTTTAAAAGGAAAAAAAATCCATTTTAAAAAGAAAAAAGAAATCCATAAAAAGAAGTAAAAGAAATAGGAAGAATAAAAGTTTTACATAAATAGGAAAGTGGAAAAATATGTGTGGTTGGAGTCCTTGGAGGAAGTACTCCATATTGATTCATTGTAGTAAAAACACATCACTAGGTATTTTTTTTTTTGAAACAGTGCGTTCTGCTTCAGACTATTGCTTTTGGTCTGAAATAAGGACAATATGTTATCATTTGACAATAAAATGTTTGTAATTTTTGATAACATGTTACCATTACTTTTTCCATTATTTTCAGGGTAAAAAGTGACACCTCTAGTAATAACATTTTGTAGATTAAATGGTTATATTCTCTTAAAAAATGACAACATTTTGTCGGTCTTATTTCAGACGGGAAAACTGCCCGTCTGAAATAAGATTTTGCGTTTTTGAAATCGTTAGTAGAAATTTTTTTATTAAAGGTTAATTGGATTTTTGGAAAAAATAAACTGACTAGCTTAAGTTTGTTCAAAATCAAATGGATTATATACTACTTCTGTAAAAATAATATAAATATATTGGAAAATGAAAAAGAAACATTGAACTCAACTATGGATCGGAATACTATCTTTTAACATATAAAGAACATGACATTGTTAAATTTTTATTAACATAAACATGTTTTTACTTGTCATAAATCAATTTAAATATAAATTTTGATATTGTATGTGGAAAACTACTTTTTATATCGTCTTCTCATTGACATATTATCATTGTTTATATATAACTAGTATTAGTGCCCGGCTTCGCCCGGGCTACCTCTACTTACCATTAATTTTTTTTAATTAAATAAAATTACTTAAGGTTGCATAACCCATAAATTTATCATTAATATATTTTTCTATGACATATCCTAAAATTACAATGAAATAAATTTTGAGACAAATTCATTACTCCCGCTATTAATATTTTACTCTTATTAATGAAATAATAGTAATAACATTTCTCTACTTGCCGTAATCATTGTTACTTTCACTACTCCCGCCGTACTTCTTGTTACGGTCACTACTGCCGCATTAATATTGATAATTTCACTACTCCCACCATAATTATTGTTACTATCACTATTGTCGCATTAATATTGATTATTTCACTACCCCCGTTGTTGTTTCTACCACTTTCACTAATCTCGCTGATAATATTGTTACTTTTACTATTCAAATGAGTGGTTATCATATAACTATATCCAATATTACTACAATTATTTTTTTTCTTGTGAAATTACTTTTACTACTTAAGCATGCAATTTTAAGAGGATTATATATTTATATAAACATATTACATATATGCATTAAATCAAATCGAAAGAATTATGCAATATTATATATTATGGAATCTAACTTGAATTATTTATAACTTACTTATTATATTTTTGTATGTTAAATAATTAACATCTCTATACATCTAATAAACTATAAAGTTTATTAAAATTGCATAGATTTTAAATTTAAAATATAATTTTATGATGATAATAATTAATACCATAAGTGTGCATGTTTATACTAATTAATTATTTTATTTTAAGGAAATTGGCCATCTTCTGGTCTTTGATAAATATTTAGGAAAATTACCAAACATTTTCTTTCTTTTAGTCTCCTTAAAATTGACCATCCTAATTAATTATTTTATTTTAAGAAATTGACCATCTTAATTAATTATTTTATTTTAAGGAAATTGACCATCTTAATTAATTATTTTATTTTAAGGAAATTGACCATGTTTTAGTCTCTTATAAATGTTTAGGAAAATTACCAAGCTTCTATATAATTTAATTTTAACCCAAACTATATAATATTTGCATTGAGATCCCTTAATCAGGTCCATCACACGGTGCTATCGATTTAAAACTATATAGTATAATTAATTTGTATAGATTTCTTTAATTACATTGAAGTCTCTTGGTTTCTGGAATTAATATATAGTATTGATTGATTGATTGATTGATGATTGATTGATTAATTGATATCTTCTTTTCATTCTTTTTTTAATTAAAGGGTAATTCTCGGGTGCAAATAAAGGACATCAAGTTTATAAACGTACACGGGACATCAAAGATAAACACTGCGGTAGTTTTACAATGCAGCGGAAGCAATCCATGCAAGGGGATCGAGTTGAAGGACATTAATATTGCTTACTACAAATACCAAGCTAGTACGATATCAAATTGCTCTAATGTTCATGGCCAATCTTCCGGTATACAAATACCTAAACCTTGTATCTCAGTATAGCACGATAGATCGACCTATCATTTCGACTTGTTCTTTGTGTCAATTGATCATATACGAGTTTTTTTTTTTTTTTTTTGATAAAATACGGGATAAACCCAAGACCTACAGCGAGTAGGGTCTCAAAACCGAACGCAAAACAACCAAACAAGAAAACAAACAAACAAAAAACAAAGGGAAGAGCAAGGCTACACACAGCCAAAACAATCTACTCAAAGTGAAATCAAGATGGTCCTCAAAGCGCAATCCCCTTCTTCTTCCAAGACCTTATTGAATCCCAATTGTTAAGCCAATCTTCCAAGGTATATGGTAACTTTTCCTTCCAAGCTTTAGACCACACACCAATCCTAAGAAAAACTTTGTCCGTAAAATCACTCCAATTGGGCTGTTTATTTTCGAAGATGGCCTCATTCCGCAATTCCCAAATCATGGTAACAATCGCAATGAAAAACGCATTCCAAAGACGCTTCTCAAAACCAAAGAAAGGGAGACTCAACCCAAAAGATAAAGGCAAAGATCAATTTCGTTGGGGCACACCCAAGTCACACCCCAAGTTTCACAAATATCCGCCCAAATGCGCCAAGAAAATTTACAATGCAAGAACAGGTGACTGACCGTCTCCAAGCAATCACTACAAAATATACATGTCATCTCCTCACGGCTTAAGCACTTCCATTTCAAGATTCTATCCCTTGTATTTATTTTTTTCCACAGTATAGCCCAAAGTAAAATTTCATATCGTGGAGGCGCAATACCTTGCCAGACATGTTTGAACCATTCATTCTTGACTACCTGATTATATTTGAAATTGTAGTAAGCATCAACAAAAGAATGAGATGTGAATTTACCGGAATTGTCAAGGGACCAAATAAGGCGATCGTCTTCATCCCTTAAAGGTTTGAAGCCACTAATGATCGAGTTTAGGTTATCCAATAGCGATAGTTCCCATTGAAACAAATTCCGTCTCCATAGAAACTGCCAGCTCCAAGCGTCACCATTCCAATTACCCATCTCAGCCACACTACAACATTTCTGTAGTGACAGTGTAAAGAGCCTCGGGAAAGCTTCTTTCAAGGATAAATTATCAATCCAGACATCATCCCAAAATTTAACAGTATTGCCACAACCCACTTGTACTTGAATCCCTTTTTTCGAGACCTCACAAATATGTAGGTTCCACCCATTTACAGAGCAAATCGACTTCCATAACCCATATCTGGCCACCTTCTCCTCCCTTCTAAATATACTATCCGGGTTTAGCTCATGTATGGAGCAAATGATTTTCTTCCATAACGTTTGATGCTCCTGAGAGAAACGCCACCACCATTTAAACAGGAAGCTTGCGTTTTTAACCTGCAAATCACCAATTCCCAAACCACCCATCTCCTTTGGCATTTGGATAACTTCCCATTTGATTAGCGGCACAACATGGCAGCCATCAGTATGTCCCCAATAGAATCGTCTTTGAAGATTGATAATCTTTTTCAAGACCCCACTAGGTATCCGGAAGATAGACATGAAGTAGAGGGGCAAAGAGTTAAGAACCGACTTGATGAGAACCACTCTGCCTGCTTTCGAAATTAACCCGATCTTCCAACTCGCTAATCTGCTTTTCACCTTTGCAATAACTGGTTCCCAGGTTGAAATTCTATTCGGATTCGCTCCCAACGGAATACCAAGATACTTCACAGGGAGATGTAAAAGTTGGCACCCCAACTTTTGGGCATTCGCAAAACCCACTGGTCATTCTTACCAAAAACGATAATAGCAGATTTCTTGAAGTTGATACCAAGACCAGTACACCGACGGAAATTATCAAGTACCCTCCATAAGTTTGTCAAAATTTGAGATTTAGCAGGGCAAAAAACGAGTGTGTCATCAGCAAATTGCAGATGGCTCAACAGAACTTTATCCTTCCCCACCTCCAAACCTTCTATTAAACCCAACCTTAGCCCTTTAATCATGAACTGATTGAAAGCCTCAGCTACTAAGAGGAAAAGAAAAGGAGAAATGGGATCTCCCTGACGAAGCCCTCTTTCCATCTTGAACGGTCTAGATGGAGAACCATTAATAAGGATGGAGATAGACGCCGAGGAGAGGCAAAGATAAATCCATTTTCTCCACTGTAGGTCAAAACCCATAGCCTTAAGAATGAACATAATGACCTCCCAATTAATTGAATCATAAGCCTTGTGGAAGTCTAACTTGATTAAAACACCAGGCTGCTTACGCTTCTTGAGCCAATTCACCAGGCTGCTTACGAGTTATCTAGTAACACCCGAGTATGTAACTTGGTAATATGTTTTCAGATGATTAATCACAAACAAAAGGTTATTTATATTCTGGATTACTTTTTTTTTACCTAAGCAATAGATTGGATATAATTAATTATATGGAAATCAACAAGGGCGTCTTAAAGTAAACGGAGGCCCGGTGCAGCAGATAAAAAATGAGGCCCCAAATATAAATGACAAGTGTATTATGTCGTAATTTGTATTGAATTGCATCAATAAAGCTTTTAAATTCGGTGATCAAAACCGGAGGCCCGGTTCCACCGCCCATGGTTGCCCGTGGCCTTAGACACCCCTGGAAATCAATTTAATCTCCATTAAATTAGTTTTTTTTTTTTTTTTTTTTTTTTTAACTAATTGCAGGAAAACCAATCAAAAATCCCCCTTACTCTTATGAGAGTAAAATTCTCAATAATTTTCCTTCTAAAAAGAAATCTGGTTAAGTAAGGAAACAAGAATTCAATTTTATTAAATAATTATCTTTCAACTAAAATATTACTCCGTATCTTGTAATTATTTTAATCTTTTTTTTAACTAAATTATATTATTTTAATTAAAATAAAACAAAACTGCTATAAATCTAAAAATTTGTATGTATATGAAAAACTTATAAATTGATATTATTAGTTTCGTATAAAAAGACTTATCACATACTTAATTCATAAAAAAAAAACTATGAACTGGTATTATTAATTTCGTTACAAAAAAATTCTTTACAACCATTTAAGAAAATTTATAAATTAAAATCATTAGTTTTGTGGAAAATTTCATTAAAATACACATTTTATAACTTTACTCAATTTTTTTTATCAGTTTTCCATTTTAATTTTGTATCCTTATTAAAATATAAAAAATTAATAATGTTTATAAACTAAATGATCTAGAAATACCGCGCATGCTATACTAGTACAATAAATCAATAAGAGAGAACTTTGGGGCAATGGTTCATTATTGTCCATTTGTCCTGCACTTTAGCATATAAATTAAAGCATAAACTTGTCAAATTAACAGCTTGGGCGAGAATATTACTCAGTAAATCTGTAATATACCAATTTGAAACACAACACGAAGTTTATAATGCGACTCATGTGTAGCAGTTAAAAAACTTAGTCGGGATTGATTAAGCAAGATTCAGACTTTGAAATTAAATCTATCTAACCATCGACTTCCATTACTATTTTTGGAAAGTAACGTTCTAGATAACGCCTTCCTATTAGAAACTTAGGACGATTATCTGGACAACTTCCATTCTATTTTTGGAAAGTAGCTGTCTAAGACAACGACTTCCTAGTTAAAAAACGTAATTGCTAAATCCGCACACTCTTTTACTAAATCCCACACACTTTGCTCCTATATGCCATAACTACCCTTCGTCATAGAAAAACCTAAAAAGAGTTATCTCTCTTCTCTCTCACAACCCTGACCAGTTTATTAGCAAATCGATAATTATGAATCGTAATTTGCACATATTACACGTAATTTCTCCGTTTTATCAACGATTTTATTAATACCGTCTTTAAATTGATGTAATTACCTTTTCTTTTCTTTTTTAGAAAAGTTTTTTTTACAATTAAGGTGGATTTAATTGAAATGGCAAATGCTTTTTGACCAAATTAAATCATGCGCGAATTGTAGTTGCTGCAAGTATGAAACACTTTCGATTTCGATTTCGATTAAATTGATGCTCGAGCAATGTGGTGACAGTGAAGCAAAGCAAAGCAGACAAAAGCAAACACTTTCGATTTCGATTTCGATTAAAGAACATGGATGCTGCCAATATTCATCGTCGTCGACCACCATCGCGGAGTACGGTGTTTGACTGTTGGCGTGGTATTCGTCTGTTCGGTTGTGGGGAGGTGTGACCGGTACAGGTAGGGAATGGGGGAGGGTGGCCGGTGCAGGGAGGGTGGGGGTGGGGGAGTGGGGTTGGGCGATTGGGAAGGGACGGAGAGGAGAATGATTGATAATTTGGGGTTTTTTTTTTCCATCGGTAGAGTATGAGAAATGAAGGGGGTATATTTGGTATAGAGGGAATAAATGTGTGGGATTTATGATGGTTATCAAATTATACCTCGCAAGTGCACGATTTTATCGTTGTACACTATTAAGGGTCGATCCCACAAGGAGTTGAAAAGATTACTAATTGTTCTAATCCGATCGTTTAGCTAAGTCGAAAATAAAAGATGATGGTTGATATACTAATGCTACCTAAAATGAAATGAGATGCAATCTAAACAAACGCAGGGTGAAAGAGCAACAACGAAAGATAAGTTGTAATTCAAATGATTAAAAAGGCCTAGGACTCGGTTCTTCCCAAACTATTCGCAATTCCACATGGTTAAATTTCTAGGCTAATCACTAAGGTAGTTAGGCGAGGAGGTGACGGCTCTAATTCGCCTAAGACCCCCCTCTCGGGTTCGAAATAGGACACTAGCACTACCCACCAACCCCCCTCTCGGGTTCGAAGGTCGGAATCCCTAACTCAATACCCGACTACCCTAAAAACATGCATTATTCCCAAGGTAGTCCAATATTTGCTAAGGTCATTAAGCCCCGTCAATTCCCGGGTCATCCCACTCCCTCTCTCGAGGGTCGATTTCAAACGCTAGATTAGAGGTATTCTACCCCGGTTCTCCCTTTCGGTCTCAACCAAGGTCAACAATAGGGTCAAATCATGGGTATCCAAATCACAACCTAACCAACTCTCGTTGGTGGTCAAGGGTCGTAAGTCAACACTACCCAAAAGTCAACCCATAAACCAAGTCAATCCTCTAACCTACCCTCACCAATTTCCCCAAATGATTAGCCTTTAAGAAATTCAATTAATGAAATTACTCGTGTTGGGTCAAACCGAGCCCTAGTGGAGGACTACTCACTAATCATGGTCCTAATTGCAAAATAAACAATAAAGATGGAAACTTTGGTCACAAACATGGTGGGAAGATGAAATTCACTACTAAACATGCAACAATCTAACAATGGGTGAAAGGAGAGATGATTTAATCTAATAACAAGAGGGATTAAACCTAAAGACACAATCTTTAACCAATTCAACTCAAAGATTAAGTCTTTGAGGACAACTACCCAAGGATGAACAAATGAAAGACAAACAAAGGAAAGATGAACAATGATAAGATAAGCAATGATGGAATTAACAACAACAAACAAACAACAACAACAATTTTAACATAAACAATCAAACAAACATAAAAGATGAACAAAATGTAAACAAATGAAAATAGGGAGAGAATTAATACCAACAAAATAGTGAAAAAGGAATTGGGATAGAAATAATAAAGAAGGAAATCCTTCAATCTTCTTACAATACCCAAATTCAATCACTAATTGATTGAAGAACTAGCTTAATTAGGGAATGATTAGTGAAATAATTAACAAGGTTTCAAACTTGGAAAAGGAAATAATTCAGATCTAGGGTTGTTTGTAAAAGGGTTTAAGGGGAGGGGTATATATAGGTTACACAAGGATTAGGACCGAAATTGGAAATGGGCTTTGAAACTCGTAAATGTACTCCTACGGTGAGGTCGGCCGCCACGGTCATTTGACCTACTGGGAGATCTCTGGAAGTTTTGAACAATTTTTGAGGTCATCAGGTGTGCACGGCCGGTCAATCCGGCCCCGGTCACCGACCGGTCTGGGGGCACTTGACTTTGAAGCTTGACTTTTTGCCTTTGGAGGATTCCCAGCCGGCTGGCCACGGCCATCATTTGACCGGCTGGGAAGTTTCTGTAACTTTCTTCCAATTCTTTGCATTTCCTAAGCTCAATGTCCTCCCAGCCGGCCAGCCGGCCGCCGGGCCACCGGCTGGGAGTGCTTCTTCACAATTCTTCCTTCATTTTCCTTGTAGATGTACTCCCGCCAGCTGGCCAATGTCATTCGGCCACCTACTGAGGGTACATCTCAGCATACTTCTCTTCTTCTTTCATGCAAGGCTTAGAAATCCCGTCTTTTTAGCTTCGTTTCGCCCGTTCCCGCCTCAATTTCTGCAAGGGGGCCAAAGTGTCATAGTAAAGGGAATCGGGACTAGAAACGAGAGTAAAGGGGGTACAAAACCGCCTTAAATGGGGTCAAATATGCATATAAATAGAGAGAAAAAGAGTGCAAAATGGTCCTATATCAAACCTCCCCACACTTGAACCTTACTCGTCCCCGAGTAAGTCCTCAACCAATTGCCCAAAGCATTATTATGATAAATATGGAGAGTGGATGCACAATATAAGCATCACTCAACTAAACTATTACTTAAGCCGATCGAGTATTAGCGCACTCAACGCCCCTTCAACTCACAATTTGACACCCATGAGGGGAGAGTGCCCTATTGCAAGGCAAGTTGGGTCTTGCTACAAAACTTTTGACACATTCATCATGAAAGCACATAATCAACAGATAGAATGCATCTAACAAAATGATCCACTTTCCTCATCTAAGTGGTCGGATTTTTCAAATAACAAAACATGGTCTCGGTCGGGAGTACCGTCTCAGAGTGCCTAATGAGGTGCCAACCCCTAAATGTGACAAAAGCAACCCATGTGTGACCAATGCTCAAGAAACAAATTCAAGAGCGGGGAAAGGGAAGAAAGGGCAAGTCCGCCGAGATTTACAAAACCGACACAAGATTCAACCAAAGGACCCATGACTAAGGAGACCAAGGCAACGACATCCTCACGGTTTTCACTCGCCACTCAATGAAAGAATAGGGTGATTTTTGTGACAAAAAGTAACCAAAATCACTCAACTAACTCGACTAGCGAAAACGTGCCCGCAATCTAATGTGTAACACCGTCCTATGTCCAATGAAATGCAAACAAAGGGAAAAATGCACAAAACATGAAGCAAGGGTTACAATGGGGCTAAGGAGAAGGTCGAAACGGGATTGGTGCAAGCACCGTTTGGACATGTGGGGTTCAAATCAAGAATCGTCGACACATCACATCCCATCTCTTATTGCAACACATGAGACACGTCTATGCCCTAACATAGCATTGATGACCAAAACCATGCAAAAATTGCATAAACCCAACTCAAGTAGGAAAAATTTGACAAAACTCCTTTTATTTCAACAAATGGTAACGTCTACACCGTAACAACGACTCGGTTTCCCAAGTTATGCAAAAATTGTGTAAACCCGACTCATTTTGGAAAAACATCAATTTGCCCCTTTTTATTTAGCAACGGCTTTTTCTACCCCTTTAAATGATGAGTAGGGGTGTTGCTCGCCTTTTTTCTTTTCCTTGACAACAAACTAATATTTACAACATAACTCATTTTTCTTTTGATTTTTCGTGACTTTTTACACTTTTCTATTTTGTTTTTTTTTCATTTCTGTTTCCCTCTTATTTTATATACAACACCAAATGTAGACAAAATTTCAACCCAATGGACACGTACTTCGTCCATCACCAAATTCCGACTCCACCACCTAGACACTTCTACAAAACATGACCCATTCTTGATTAAGGAGGGGTGTTTTTGGGATGTAGCTCTTTTAGTGGGTATGCCAAAATGAATAGGCTAAGGCTCAGAGGGGTGAATCAAAAAGGAAATCAATGCAAGGGACGAAACTAAGCTAATTTGGCTATTGTGGGGTTCATAAAACTGATTTTTGCTTCATATCATGTGCACAAAAATGTAATGCAATTTCATAGTCTAAGGACGACGCGACACACTTATGCGTAATGATGTGACACACCTCGCGAGGAGACCTACTCTCAAACCTAGATGAGGGCGGGGTATGAATGTACCCGCCCTAGGAGGCTCTACCCTTACCTTTGAGTAGTTAAGTCGAGCCAAAGGTCTAGTCTACGGCCCTAGGTCTCACAAGATCGGTCTAGACTCATTGGTCAAGCCCTCCTTCCTCGGCTAACTAAGAGGCCACGGGTGCGAGTCACGAGGAGGGGGAAGGCACAAATGAGCACATAAGTTCATCATGGGGGTACTTGGTTCCCTTCCTTTGACCATGTTCTTTCTTAAAAGCTTATTTACAAACTCAATGCAAGAGAAAGAAATGCAACAAGTATTTACATGTGAACAAATGCATGCGGAAATTTAAACAAACACGAAATGAAACATGCAACAAATTGGCTAAACCTAGCAGCACATCAACACCAAAATTCCAAACGGTCTCCCAAGGAGACACCCAAAGCAACAAAATTCCCATCCTCCTCCAAAATATCAAAGATATCAAAAAAAAAAAAGGGAAGAATAGTAAAAAGGAGCAAGGGATAGGAAGGATTATACCAAGCGGTCTTCAAGCTCCTTTTAGCCTCGAGTGGTCAATGTGCCATGCCAAAGGTTAGACAAAACATATATATACAATGCAAATTTTTGAATTTTTCAGAAATTTTCAATTTTTAGGTATTTTCTTTAATTTATAAATACTTACAATTATAAACAAATATTCACACGAGTGGATATTTCCCTCCCCACACTTGAGATGTACATTGTCCTCAATGGACAAAAGCATAGGGAGTGAATAAGAAAAAGAAAGGAACATATTTATTTGATTTTTGATGTTTCAAAGGGAAAAGAACATATTTTTGTGATTTTTTGGTTTTGAAAAATTAAAAAGACATATTTTTGGGTTTTTGATATGAGAACTCCCTCCCCACACTTATTTATTTACATTACTTCCAAATGGAAATAAATGTGTGAAGGGAGTACAAATTAAAAGACATATTTTTGTTTTTTTTTTTAGGCCCTCCCCACACTTATTTATAGACATGGGAGGGCATATTAGAGAAATAAATTAACATGTTTTTGGTTTTTTTTTTTTTGGTCATTTTTCAATTTTTAGTTGGTTTTTATTTTGAAAATGCAATGCATGCTCTATTCTATATGCTAAATTGAAATGACAATGCAAATTATACTAAATGAATGCAATTACTAAATGTGACAATATAGTACAAAATTGAAATCTAATGCAATCCTATATGATGCAACTAAATGATTTATCAACTAAATGCATGCGAAAGATTTAAACATGAATGAGAAATTTGGATAAAAGGGAGAAATCATACTTGTCATTTGGAAGAAGAAGTAGAGCCCTCATTACTAGGCTCTACTCAAAGTCATCATCGCCATCACCGTCTCCATCTTCATCTCCATCACCATCTCCATCTTCATCTCCATCACCATCACCTTGAACTCCCCCGAACTCGGAGTCATGGATGAAATCGTCCGTGTTCAAGTGGACATCCGAGCTAAAATCCTCCATGGCTTGGCTCATACCAACAAACATCTCCGGGTGCCCTCCGGCACCACTAGACCCGCCCTCTTGGAAGATTGAAGGGGCACCCCCGAACCACCTCGCGTCATGTCCCTCCCCTTGGGTGGTAGGCGGGGTGGGAAAGACCGGGGCACTAAAATAGTCGGGCCGTAAGTTAATATCCCCGTACTTGAAGGTCCCATCTTCCGGATGTCCACCATCCGGGAATAAATAGTAGGAGGGGTGAAGGCCGGAGGGGTGTTTGTATTGGTTTCTCATGCAATCATCATAGACCGGGAATTGACCAAGAGAATGGTCATAGTAAATCCGGTCTAGCCTTTGTTGAAGCCCATGCCGCTCACTTGCGGCGTTTGTCATATTAATTTTCATCTCCGCCATGAAGGAAATGAGGTCGGCATGGAGAGGGGGCGATTGTTGTTGTTGGTGACTGGAGGTCCCCTCTCCTTGTTGCAAGGGGCCGGGGACAAAAGGAGTAGTCGGTGTGGCATACCGCAAGGTAGACCTTGCGGGGATGATGGGTCGGCCACGAGCATACCGAAGATTGGGGTTAATTTGTTGGGGGATGGAGGGATCTTGGAGATCTTCAATCTCAAGCAAATAATATTCTTGGTTAGGTACTACCTTCATTTTATCGGGGTTGGGAAGAGGGATAGAATTCCGATCAACTCCATCAACCCGAATTTGCCAATAGTCTAGGCCATCATTCGGGTTGGTCTTCAACCAACCGAGGTTGTGGTGGATGTAATTTTTGAACAACATTGTATCACCAATCATAGAACGCAACCCACCCAAGTTGACCCTCCGATTTAGCCTCTTCATCAAATGGGTGATGAGTCCACCCACGACAACGGCCGTATTAGAGGCCGGAGAATTGCTAAGCCGCTGTAAAGTAAGGGCCAAATGGTGGGCAATGTCAATTTTGAAAGTGGTTGGGTTGGAGCGAAGGTAAGAGCCGAGAATTTCCAATTCCTCCGTTCTAAAATTATGATTTTCCTCGCGGCCAAAGATGGTCCAACCCATGTACCTATGCCAAACCCGGATAGCCGCATTGTGGACTGTATTGGCGGCTCTCTTAACCCCCTTAACATCATCTAAACCCGTAATAGCCTTCCATAAGGCCCCATGGTCAAATGTCTCGGGTGCCTTGTGAGGAGGGCTAGTGTCAAGCCCAAAATGGGATGCAAAGGTCGGAAGGGTCAAGGAGTAGTCCTTGTTCATCAATCTAAAGTGCAAAAAGGCTACCTTTTGGGTTTGGCGATGTTTATCAAGACGGAGGGAGCTCAAAAACTCCCAAGTAAGACGAACATAGGTCCGCTCATGAATTCCATACATCATTTTCATGCCCACCCCATCAAATAAATCAAGAGTAACTTGATCTAATCCTAGTTCCCTCATGGATTGACGATCAATGAATCGGGTAGGGACAATAGGGCGTTTCTTGAACAAGACAAACTTACCTTTCATTGTGATTGAGGTGAATTGGATGTCCGGGAAGTCGGGGTCGGAGCTCATATCGGTCGCCGCCGCCGCTACCGCCTCCGCCTGTTGAAGGGCTAAATCTCCTCTCCTCACTCTCTTTTTTGGGGCCATGATTGTGATTTTGATGGTGGTTAAAGGTTGGGAAGGAGGTTGGGGTGGTTGTTGGTGGTCGAGGTGGTGGTAGGTGGTGGTAGTTGGTGTTGGAAAGGGTTGTTGAAGGGAATGAGGGAGGTGGAGTTAGGGTTAGAGTGAGAGAGAGAGGAAGGAAGGGTCGAAAATAATGAAAGAAATTGGGTGTTTTTGGTGTTAAAACACGATCAGAATACTCCCAGCCGGTCAGGAGACCGGCCGCCGGTCAACCGGCTGGGAGTTCGGGTGATTTTTGAAATTCCATAAAAAGGGTCAGAAAACTCCCAGCCGGTCAGGAGACCGGCCGCCGGTCACCCGGCTGGGAGAACACCCATTTCCCACTTTCTTCATACGTGCATTCCCAGCCGGTGGACCGGCTGCCGGCCTGCCGGCTGGGACTTCCTTCTTCAGAAAACTTGCTGAAAATTCCTCAATAGCGCATCCCCAGCCGGTGGACCGGCCGCCGCCCGCCGCTCATTTGGGACTTCCCTTCAATCCAATTTGTCACATTTTCAATTGTATACGCACTCCCAGCCGGTGGACCGGCTGCCGGCCTGCCGGCTGGGACTACTCTTCCTTGTTTTTCATCAAAATTCCATCAAACTTACAGGAACTTCCCAGCCGGTCGGGGACCGCCGCCGGTCACCCTACTGGGACTCCTTCTCATCACGATTTCTTCAATAAATCCCTTTTTCCAATTCCCATCATTTATTGGCCTCGTTTTACGTGTTTTCAACTTTCAAACCCGACTCGGGACGTCGGAAAAAGGCCAATAAATGGGCAAACGCTTGTTCATCAAACAAAAACCCCAAGTCTTCAACACTCATGGCCGACAACAATCAAATTGACAAGTATTATCCATCCAAAATTCCTCGAATTCTTCCTAAATGCATGATATATACAAAGATGCATGGGTTGCCTCCCATGAAGCGCCCTTGTTTAATGTCGTAGGCTCGACGGAGTTATGAATGACAATCAATAACTTGGAATAAAAGTGGCAATTGAGCTCACATTCTTGATAATAGGGGTTCCGGCAATGTAGTGCTTTAGCCGTTGTCCATTTACCTTGAATGTTTGGTCACCATCGGAAACTTCAACCGACCCATATGGAAAAGCTCGGACCACGGTGAAAGGCCCCGACCACTTTGACTTCAATTTTCCCGAAAAGAGCTTGAACCTTGAATTAAAAAGGAGAACCAAGTCACCCTCCTTGAATTCCCTCCTTATAATAGCTTTGTCATGGAACCGCTTGGTCTTTTCCTTGTACAACCTAGAGCTCTCATAAGCCTCTAGTCGGAATTCTTCAAGCTCATTGAGGTCAAGTAGCCGCTTCTCCCCGGCGCTCTTTTGGTCAAAGTTTAGTAGACGGATGGCCCAATGTGCCTTATGCTCCAACTCAACCGGTAAATGACAAGGCTTACCGTACACCAACCGGAACGGTGAAGTTCCTATTGGCGTTTTAAAGGCGGTACGGTAAGCCCACAATGCATCGTTGAGCTTGGTAGACCAATCTTTCCTTGACCGGTTCACGGTCTTTTCGAGGATCATCTTGATTTCACGGTTAGAAATTTCGGCTTGGCCGTTGGCTTGCGGGTGATAGGCAAGGCTCCGCCTATGTTGCACCCCGTGCTTCTTGAGTAAAGCATCAAGAGTCCTCTCCCGGAAATGGGTTCCACGGTCACTTATCACAATTCGTGGGACTCCAAATCGGGGGAAGATGATTGTCTCCATGAGCTTGGTCACGGATTTTGCGTCACAAGTCTTTGTTGGAATTGCTTCAACCCATTTGCTCACGTAATCCACCGCGACAAGAATATACTCATTCCCATTTGATGAGGGAAAAGGGCCTTGGTAGTCAATGCCCCATACATCGAATAGCTCCACCTCAAGTATGTAGTTCATTGGCATTTCATGCCTCTTTGAAATGTTACCACTCCTTTGACACTTGTCACACTTCTTGACGTAGGTGGCCACATCGTGAAATAGGGAAGGCCAAAAGAATCCACATTGGAGCACCCTCGCGGCGGTTTTTCGTGAACTACCATGCCCTCCACTTGGCATGTCATGGCAATGAGAGATTATGGGTTGGACTTCTTCATTGGGGATGCATCTTCTAATTATCCCGTCGGCACAAGCTTTGTAGAGACACGGTTCTTCCCAAAAATATTGCTTAAGGTCATGGAAGAATTTCTTTCTCTTATGGGAATCATAACCGTGTGGGATGACCCCGGATACCAAATAATTTACATAGTCCGCGTACCACGGGGTATCCATCAAAGCTAGTGCGAATAGTTGATCATCCGGTAATGTGTCATCAATTGGCAATCCATCCTTATCCTTGACATGTAATAGCCGAGAAAGATGATCGGCTACCACATTTTCTACACCTTTCTTGTCTCTAATCTCGATATCGAACTCTTGCAACAATAGTATCCACCGAATCAAGCGGGGCTTTGACTCCTTCTTAATTAGCAAGTGTCTCAACGCCGTGTGATCGGTGTGCACAATAACCTTAGAGCCCACCAAATAAGAACGGAACTTGTTCATGGCATATATGACCGCCAAAAGCTCCTTTTCGGTGGTAGTGTAATGTGATTGAGCTTCATCCAAAGTCTTGCTTGCATAATATATGGCATGGAGTTTACCATTCTTCTTTTGTCCTAGCACCGCTCCCACCGCCACATCACTAGCATCGCACATCAACTCAAAAGGTTCTCCCCAAGTGGGAGGTTGCATGATTGGAGCGGTGATGAGAGCTTCCTTCAACCTATTGAATGCATCCAAACATTCATTAGTAAATTCAAATGGCACATCTTTGCCAAGCAACAAAGTTAAAGGTCGGGCAATCAAAGAAAAATCCTTAATGAATCTCCGGTAAAAACCGGCATGCCCAAGAAAACTCCTAATTCCTTTAACATTAGTGGGAGGGGGTAGAGTTTTGATCACTTCAATCTTGGCTTGATCAACTTCCAAGCCCTTACTTGACACTACATGACCCAAAACTACCCCGGATGTCACCATGAAGTGACATTTCTCCCAATTCAAGACTAGACCACTCTCTTGACATCTTTTCAAGACCTTACCCAAATTAGCTAGGCATCCATCAAATGAGGTGCCTACGACCGAGAAGTCGTCCATAAACACCTCCATGATATTCTCAACATATTCGGAAAATATAGCTAACATGCATCTTTGAAATGTGGCCGGCGCATTGCAAAGCCCAAAGGGCATGCGCCTATAAGCAAAGGTGCCGAATGGGCACGTGAATGTGGTCTTTTCTTGGTCATTAGGGTGAATCGGGATTTGGAAAAACCCCGAAAACCCATCAAGGTAGCAAAAATGAGAATGTTGGGCAAGTCTCTCCAACATTTGGTCAAGGAAAGGGAGGGGGAAATGGTCCTTCCTAGTTGCCTTGTTGAGGCGCCTATAGTCTATACACATTCTCCACCCGGTTGTGACTCTTGTTGGAATTAGTTCATCCTTATCATTGGTGACTACCGTGACCCCTCCCTTCTTTGGCACAACATGCACCGGACTCACCCATGCACTGTCGGAGATAGGATAAATTATGCTTGCATCATAGAGCTTCAACACCTCCTTCCTAACCACTTCTTTCATAGCGGGGTTAAGGCGGCGTTGAGGCTCAATGGAAGATGCACTCTCATCCTCCAAGTGAATGCGATGGGTGCAAAAAGAAGGGCTAATCCCCTTGATATCATCAATTGAGTACCCAATGACATCTTTGTATTTTCTCACAACATCAAGTAATTTTTGAAGTTCGGTGTCATTGAGTGCACTATTGACAATAATAGGGTAAGTATCATTAGGGCCAAGGAAAGCATGTTTAAGAGTAGAAGGAAGAGGTTTCAACTCCACTTGAGGAGGCGTGGATCTCTCCTCTTTCTTATCATCTCTTCTCAAACTTTCAAATTCTTTTTCCGGGTCTTCTTCAATTGTTGCTTCCATAGCTAGAGCGTACTCCCGGTGCTCCTTGCAATCCTTTACCTTGCCCTCAAGGAACCCTTGCAAACCCTTGTCTTCATCAAATTTCTTCATATCAACCCACTCTTCTACCACATCAATCATATAACAAGACTTTTCTTCCGAAGGCTCTTTCATAGCCTTGTTCAAGGAGAATTCAACCTTTTCTTCACCCACTTGCAAAGAAAGCTTCCCATTCTTCACATCAATCATGGCACCCCCCGTAGCAAGGCAAGGGCGCCCCAATATGATGGGAATATTTGAGTCTTCGGGGATGTCCATTACATAGAAATCACATGGGAATGCAAGTTTCCCCACCTTGAGTGGGACATCCTCCACAAGTCCAATAGGGTATCTTACCGACCTATCCGCAAGTTGGAGAGAAACCCTTGTTGGTGAAAGCTCATAACCCTTCAACTTCTTGAAAATTTTGAGGGGCATAAGACTAATGCTTGCCCCCAAATCACACAAAGCCCTCTCAATGTGCACGGTCCCAATCTTACAAGGTATGGAAAAACTCCCCGGGTCTTCAAGCTTTTGAGGAGCTTCATTCATGAGAATTGCACTACACTCTTTGGATAAGCTCACCGTGGTTGTTGGGCTCAAAGAGTTTTTGTTTGAGATAAGCTCCTTCAAGAACTTGCCATAGCTTGGAATCTCCTTTACGGCATCAATGAAAGGCATGGTAATGTTGATACCCTTCATCATGTCCATGAACTTCCCATATTTTTGTTCAAGTTTGGCTCTTGCCAACCTTTGTGGAAAGGGAACCGGTGGTACATAAGTTCTTACCACTTGTTGTTGAGGCTCTTCAACCACCCTTGTCGGTTCATCAATCACTTTTGGAGTTTCCACAACAATTTCCACAAGCTCATCTTTTCCCTCCTTTTCTTCAATTACCTTAGGAGGTTCAACCACCATTTGAGGTTCAATGACATTGCCCGGTCTACTACTCTTCCTTTTCTTGACAAATTCCCGGTCTTCCAAATCTCTACCACTCCTCAAGTGGATAGCATTCATGGTTTTCGGATTTTCCTCGGTTTTACCCGGGAACCTACCTTGGGAGGCTTGTAGTTGGCTCATTTGGGTAGCCAATTGGGAGATTTGGTTGTCCGTCATCCGTTGAGAAGCTTGCATTTGGGTCCTAAGTTGGTTGATGGATGAGGTTGTCTCGTCATGTTTTTGAGTGGAATGGTTGATGAATTGTGTTTGAGTATTGACAAGTTGGTTTTGTGAAGTCATCAATTGTTCCATCATGAGTTCCAAACTTGACTTTGGTTGGGTGGCTTGTTGGAAAGGTTGGGTGTTTTGTTGAAAAGGTGGGTTGGTTGGTTGGAATGGTTGGGTGGTTGGTGGGTTAAGTGATTGGAATTGTTGTTGTCTCGGTTGGAAGGTTCTTCCTTGGAAACCCGGTGGACCTTGATTGAACGTCGTGTTTTGTTTTTGAGTTTGGAAGTTTGGTTGTTGTGACTTTTGTTGGAAGGTTGGGTTTTGGACATTTTGAGAGCCATAAGAGAAGTTTGGGTGGGCTCTCAATCCGGGGTGATATTGGTTGTTGTTAAATGCTTGCTTGGCCGGACTAGACTCCCATATCCCGTTCACTTGCTCCATACCACTTCCATCTCCAACCACCAAAGGACACTCATTGGGTGGGTGCCCTTGGTCTCCGCAAAGCTCACAACTATAGACTTGGTTCATCATAGAAGAATTGCTAGATGTTTTGCTTGAGCTCATCAAGGCTACTTGTTGCTTAAGCTCTTCTATCATCTCTTTCACTTCCACATTGTGGGCCGATTCGACCGTTGACTTCCCTTTCCTCTTGTGCCTATCATTGTTCCAATGAAAGGTACGAGAAGCCATTTCTTCAATAAGCTCTTTCGCCGTCTTGTGGTCTATCTTATCCAAAGCTCCCTTCCCCGACCCGGAATCAAGGTTCATCTTCATCTCATTGTTCAACCCTTCATAGAAATTGTTGATGAGCTCATCATCCCCAATACCGTGGTGAGGACATAGCCTTTGGAGGCCCTTGTACCTCTCCCATGCTTCATAGAGGGTCTCATCTTCTTGTTGGGTGAACCCTTGGAGCTCACTCTTGATTCTCGCGGTTCGTTGGGGTGGGAAATACTTGTTGAGAAAGGCCTTAGAGACATCGTCCCAAGTCCGTAGGGAGTCGGGTTCGCAACTTTTAAGCCATTCCTTGGCACTTCCCCTCAAAGAGTAAGGGAAAAGCCTAAGGCGTACGGCATCCTCCGTCACTCCATTGGCCTTGAACATGTCACAACTATCCAAGAACTCGTTGAGATGCTCGTTGGGGTTTTCGGTGGCTCCCCCTCCGAATTGATTCCCTTGGACAAGTTGTAGCAAGGTGGCTTTCACATCAAAATTGTTGGCTTGAATAGGTGGCTTCACAATACTCGGATTCACCACTTTTTTCGGAGCCAAGTTATCTCTCATAGGGACCGCGGCCATTGTTACTTCCGTTTCCGGTGTTGCAAAAGGATTTTCGAAAGTTTCAAAGACCCGTGGTCCTTCTTGAAGGTTCTCAATTACGGGATTTTCTTGAGGAATCGGTGTTTCTATAAGCCCTCTTCTACGGAGTGAATTTAGTCTTCTTGCGGTTGCTTCGATCTCGTGGTCAATCGGACGTATTGGATGACCTCTTCGAGTTCTCCTTCTCATGCAAAAAGTCCTACACACTCAAGAGAGGGATTAGTAACAAAGGACTTAGTCTAAACAAGAATGAAAACAATTAATATCTAGCCGAACTCCTTGCAAGAACGGCGCCAAAAAACTTGATGGTTATCAAATTATACCTCGCAAGTGCACGATTTTATCGTTGTACACTATTAAGGGTCGATCCCACAAGGAGTTGAAAAGATTACTAATTGTTCTAATCCGATCGTTTAGCTAAGTCGAAAATAAAAGATGATGGTTGATATACTAATGCTACCTAAAATGAAATGAGATGCAATCTAAACAAACGCAGGGTGAAAGAGCAACAACGAAAGATAAGTTGTAATTCAAATGATTAAAAAGGCCTAGGACTCGGTTCTTCCCAAACTATTCGCAATTCCACATGGTTAAATTTCTAGGCTAATCACTAAGGTAGTTAGGCGAGGAGGTGACGGCTCTAATTCGCCTAAGACCCCCCTCTCGGGTTCGAAATAGGACACTAGCACTACCCACCAACCCCCCTCTCGGGTTCGAAGGTCGGAATCCCTAACTCAATACCCGACTACCCTAAAAACATGCATTATTCCCAAGGTAGTCCAATATTTGCTAAGGTCATTAAGCCCCGTCAATTCCCGGGTCATCCCACTCCCTCTCTCGAGGGTCGATTTCAAACGCTAGATTAGAGGTATTCTACCCCGGTTCTCCCTTTCGGTCTCAACCAAGGTCAACAATAGGGTCAAATCATGGGTATCCAAATCACAACCTAACCAACTCTCGTTGGTGGTCAAGGGTAAAAGTCAACACTACCCAAAAGTCAACCCATAAACCAAGTCAATCCTCTAACCTACCCTCACCAATTTCCCCAAATGATTAGCCTTTAAGAAATTCAATTAATGAAATTACTCGTGTTGGGTCAAACCGAGCCCTAGTGGAGGACTACTCACTAATCATGGTCCTAATTGCAAAATAAACAATAAAGATGGAAACTTTGGTCACAAACATGGTGGGAAGATGAAATTCACTACTAAACATGCAACAATCTAACAATGGGTGAAAGGAGAGATGATTTAATCTAATAACAAGAGGGATTAAACCTAAAGACACAATCTTTAACCAATTCAACTCAAAGATTAAGTCTTTGAGGACAACTACCCAAGGATGAACAAATGAAAGACAAACAAAGGAAAGATGAACAATGATAAGATAAGCAATGATGGAATTAACAACAACAAACAAACAACAACAACAATTTTAACATAAACAATCAAACAAACATAAAAGATGAACAAAATGTAAACAAATGAAAATAGGGAGAGAATTAATACCAACAAAATAGTGAAAAAGGAATTGGGATAGAAATAATAAAGAAGGAAATCCTTCAATCTTCTTACAATACCCAAATTCAATCACTAATTGATTGAAGAACTAGCTTAATTAGGGAATGATTAGTGAAATAATTAACAAGGTTTCAAACTTGGAAAAGGAAATAATTCAGATCTAGGGTTGTTTGTAAAAGGGTTTAAGGGGAGGGGTATATATAGGTTACACAAGGATTAGGACCGAAATTGGAAATGGGCTTTGAAACTCGTAAATGTACTCCCGGCCGGTCAACCGGCCGCCGGTCATTTGACCGGCTGGGAGATCTCTGGAAGTTTTGAACAATTTTTGAGGTCATCAGTGTGCACGGCCACGGTCATCCGGTCACGGCCATCGACTGACTGGGGCGACTTGACTTTGAAGCTTGACTTTTTGCCTTTGGAGGGATTCCCAGTAAGGCCGGCCCGGTCATTTGACCTACTGGGAAGTTTCGTAACTTTCTTCCAATTCTTTGCATTTCTAAGCTCAATGTCCTCCCCGGTGGCCGTGGCCGCCGGCCACCTACGGGAGTGCTTCTTCACAATTCTTCCTTCATTTTCCTTGTAGATGTACTCCCGCCCGGCTAGCCATTGCCGCCTACCGGGGTGAGGGTACATCTCAAAGATACTTCTCTTCTTCTTTCATGCAAGGCTTAGAAATCCCGTCTTTTTAGCTTCGTTTCGCCCGTTCCCGCCTCAATTTCTGCAAGGGGGCCAAAGTGTCATAGTAAAGGGAATCGGGACTAGAAACGAGAGTAAAGGGGGTACAAAACCGCCTTAAATGGGGTCAAATATGCATATAAATAGAGAGAAAAAGAGTGCAAAATGGTCCTATATCAATTTAGTAAAATGTTGTGCGGGATTTAGCATGTCCCTTCAAAAATTAAAATTTTGATTCATGCTAAGTCATTGTGTGGACCAACAACTTAGTTAGAAACTTCTGAAAAAATAAAATGTGATGAAGTGGACCTATTTTCTTGTAATTAATTTGAAATAAGTTTCATTTTCGTAATTAGGTTGCTTTTCAACCTCATTCAAGCAAAAAAGTTTTAAAAAAAATGAACATCATTAAAACAAAATATAAAATTCTCGTGTAAGGGGTGCGTTTTACCCAAAATTTTGCGAGATGGATCTTTAATAACCAATCTTTCATTTAAATAAGTCTAGATAGTTAGATTACGAGGAACTTTAGCCATGTAAGGAAGGCACAGTATATGTTTGAGATTTTAGAAATAAGGAAGGCCAATGCAATAATCGGTCTAATGAGTGATGTCATAAATAAGTTACTCCGTAATCAGTTAACAGAGTCAGGAATTGAACTTAACAGAGGTAAAAAAAAAAAATGCGGGGGGAAAACTAAAACAAGCTAAACCCAAACTAGCGTTTTAAAATGGTGTAGTTTGCAACAACTTGAACGTGATTCATAGACTCGTAGACTCATTGTAATAGATGGTTCATGGCAACTGAAAGTCATGGAGATTGGACCACGGCACTTATAATGTTTATATGTGGAAACCTACTATGTTTTTCAACAAATTCCTAAACAAGACGTATATGGCAATTATACTTATGAACCATTACAAGGTTACAACCAAAATAAGTACGTATTAATGAATGAACTATACTAATTAGGGTAATTTCCAACCCTTCCATGTAATTTCAGCTATATTGCTCATAGTTAGCTTAAACATCTTATATTTTCAACATATTAAATTGACGCCCGGAATAACTATTGTGTGACGTCGGAAAAATGAAATCGTTGGCCATTGTTAATGTTTTAGTAGTTCTTCTTCTGGTTCTGGTTGTTCAGCTTCCGACTTCTAGTTCAGCTCACAATTCAAAATGGCGGACTCTTGACGGTAATTTTCATCTTCATTCTACTCGGTATCTTGTTTCTTTTGTCTCTAATACGTGGTTTCTTTTTAACTCACTAATCAAAATGTGGGAGTATGATGATTTTAAGTTAGTGAAATTTTTTTTATGTATGCTTAGTCTTATTCGGCCCCCTAATACGTGTTAAAGTTTAGAGAATTAAATTTATGTAAAGAAGTTGCATACAAAATGAGGATTTACAATGTCATAGAGTATGTATTAATGTATAAGTAAACCATGCTATACAAATGTATTGTTTCGCTGAATGAACGGGCTGTTTCATCCAAGGGGAACAAATGGTAATCTTGAAAGTGAGACTTTAAAGACACAGTCTTGGTGAACGCTTCATATTCTGATCAATCGGCAATAACAATGGCATTTCTTGAGTGCGCTGTAGTAAGCCAGCGATTATTGCTTAATTGGGTTGTGATTATCCTCTAGGAGGTTGTTGATTGGTATTTCGAGAGGATGGTTGGGTAATGTTTCTGGTAATGTAGTCGGATATGGGAAGCGTCAGGGAGAACATAAGCTGATTTGCTAGTGTTTGAATGGCTCAGAGGGGTTGGTTTCAGTTGTTTGTATGGTTTGTGCCAAATTTGCAGAGGAAGAATGGCAGGGGATATGTAACAAAAGTTAACCTCATTAAAAGCACTAAGTTTGATAATTTATCGTGTTAGAGTTCGGAGAATTAAATTTATGGAAAACTAAATGTTCCATGTAAAATGAATTACAAAATCAGAATTTACAATGTTACCTGCATATTTAAACAATGGTAGTTATAAATTGCAGGGTCTGCACCATTAGTGATAGCCCGTGGTGGGCTGTCTGGTATGTTTCCTTACGCTAGTGAGGAGGCATACCAATTGGCTCTTAATTTAAGCGTGACGGATGTAATTATGTGGTGCGATATCCAACTGACAAAAGACGACTATGGATTATGCCTGCCTAACCTTGTCCTAAACAAAGGCTTAAATGTGGATGTGGTCTATCCAAATAGAGCTAACGTTTATTTTGTCAATGGCGTTCGTACTGAAGGATATTTCCCAATTGATTTCAGTTTGGAAGAACTTCTTCATGCAAATCGTAAGTTTTGTTTTTCCTTATGACAATGATCAAGATCAACTAAATAAGGTCTCTCAAATATGTTGATGAATTGCCTTCCCTGATTACCCTCTTTATTTTACGCAGTCACTCAAGAAATTTACTCCCGCCCTCATTATTACAACGATGTGTATAATGTAGAGACGGTGGAAAATGTGTTTAAACTGTTAATAGACCAGAAAGCTGTTGGCTTGTGGTTAAATATACAGGTATGTCTTAAGATTCAAGACACTGATTCGAATCACATAATTGAGAGTTGTTATTTCGTGTTATAATGTTGGTTTGATACTCTTCCAAATGGTATTGATCGACTAAAGAGAGATGATATTTTTTATGCAGCATGCTTCATTTTATGCAGAACATAATTTGAGTATGACCAGTTATCTAATCAGGATTTCTAAGCAGTTGAATATCAGTTACATCTCATCTCCTGATATTGGCTTTTTACGAGGTCTCAAAGAACCATTTGCATCGACCAAGACAAGTTTGGTTTTCCGTTTTCTTGACCAGGATGGGTATGAACCATCAACGAAAAAAAGTTATGGGTTTCTCTTGAGTAATCTCACATATATCAAAACCTTCGCTTCTGCAATCCTTGTGCCTAAAGTTTACGTATGGCCTGTTGATGAAACGTCGTATCTGTTGCCTCATACTAATCTGGTGGCAGATGCTCATAGAAATGAGCTTCAAGTATTTGCATATGGTTTCGCAAATGACAAAATAAATGTCCACAACTACAGTTACAATCCCATTACCGAATACCTTTCTTTTATTGACAATGGCAACTTCTCTGTGGATGGTGTAGTTTCCGACTTCCCGCTCACATCATCAGCTGCCAGAGGTCTGCATTTTTTTTTTTATCTTAGAATACTTACAAATTGCAAAAGACTTAATTTCCATAGCTTGCATCCGTTGGTTATACTATGATGAGCATCTTTTTTGTTTTTTCAGAATGCTTTGCACATCTGAGACACAGTGCATCGGTACAAGGTGAGAACGATTAAGCTCGCTCTAAGACGTGTGCTTTGTGTGTCGTAGTTAAAGAGTTCATAGTCTTAATATTTGTTTACGATTCTTAATTGCCTTATCCTCTTGTAGCAATGCCCAAGCCATTGGTAATATCTAACTGTGGGGCAAGCGGAATCTACCCTGGCTGCACCGATCTTGCATACAAAAAGGCTATTTCAGACGGGACTGACGCAATTGACTGCCCTGTTCATATGTCAAAGGACGGTGTGCCTTTCTGCAGTAGCTCCGTGGATCTTATGGCCAACACATTTGTCTACCAAACTGAGTTCAGAAAATTTGCGTCGGTTATTAACGAGATTCAGTCCAATACAGGAATCTTTTCATTTAGCCTAAACTGGTCTGATATCCAGGCCTTGACACGTAAGTTTAGTTATGACTTATGAGTTTCAGAGTTCGACCTTATTTTGTTCCCTGGCATATAAATGTTCTCATTGAGACGTTTTCTCGCTTTGAATTGCAGCTGCATTATCAAACCCATATGGACAACTGGGATTGTTTGGGAACCCTAAGTATAGCAAATCCGGGAAGATTGTATCCTTATCCGAGTTTTTGGATATCGCTAAAAATGCATCTTCGGTTTCACGTGTTTTGATTAAGATGGAGGCAAGTGTTCCAAGGATTCAAAATTTTTAAGTCAAGTTTCTTTCCTTAGTTTTTATTCCTCCTCAAAGCTAGTGATTATAGACTTTGGTAATCGCCTTGAGCTACAGTTATAATGTAACAGTGACAAATCTAAGCCGCTATAGTTAAATAGGAATACCTACAGACGGGTCTAAGATCCCTAACTAGTTTGGTTGTTGATGTCACGATGTTAGTTTCGGGAGTGTCAGGGAGGCTCAGATTCTGCAGCAGGTTCTTTGGTCGCCTAATACTACATTTTAGAGAAAGAACAAAAAACAGAACTCTTGCGTGACCATCATCTTCATGTTTACTAAGTATTTTGTTTGTTATCGCAGAATGCTAGATATCTAGCAGAAAACCAGGGCATGAGTATTGTTAATTCGGTGTTGGTCGCCTTAAGGGATTCTCACATTCAATTTCTTCGTAGCGATGAAAGGATTATGATCCAATCGACAAGCAGCGCTGTCCTAAAGGCAATGAAAGGAAAAGGCTTTGAGCTTGTTTATGAAGTTCATGAGGCAATAGAAGTGATCGACAGTGAGGTAATAGAAGATATCAAGTGCTTTGCTCATTCCGTTGTTCTCAACAAGGACTCAGTCTTCTTCAACAGTAACGGTTTCCTTCGCAGTTGGACTCATGTTGTAGATTATTTCCACGCGTTCCTGATTCCTGTGTATATTCAAGGTTTTAGAAACGAATATGTATCTATACCATATGACTTCTATTATGATCCAGTTGTCGAAATCAATTCCTACGTCAGATTAGCAAGAGTCGAGGGGTTAATCACGGCATTTCCTCAAACCGCCGTTGATTACAGGAGTAAGTTGTTCTTCTCTTCAACTATTACTTTCTTGGGTAATCAAAGTTTGTTAGTTACTCATATTGATTAATGTGTTGTTTTCTTAACTATCTCGTGATGATTTCGCAGATAACCGTTGTTTGACACTAGATAAAAAAGTTAAGTATATGGAAGCAAAGATTCCAGGTGAGCTCGTTTCACTGGTTCCTGACGAATTAAGACCTGCATTGCCAGAAGCTTTCCCCAATCTTACTGAAGGTGAGGTGTTAGAACCAGCACTTCCACCCGTGGTGTCCAATGCTTCCTTGCATCATTCACCGCCGCCTCAAGTTGCTGCAACATCAACAAGCGCACTGCTGCCTAGACAGCTGACCGCCTTCTTATCTTGTTTGTATATCGTTCTTTCTCTGTAGAAGCAGCATCTTAATTTGGGCGTTTATTCTTAGTTTTGAGAATTCATTGACACAAGAATATGACGATTAACTGGTTTATATATTGATTAACCTTCGCTGCCAGGCGCCGGTCATTATTCATGCTATTGCCTTCATTAATTAAGTCTCTAAGGGTCCGTTTGGATTGAAGGAATTGGAGAGAAGGGGAGGGGAGGGAAAGAGAGGGATTCAATTTCCTTTGTTTGGATAAAAAATATGGGAGAAAGGAAATGGAAGAGGAGAGAAATGAGAGGACTTATTTTCCCACCTATAGAATAAACTATAATCTTTCCAAGGGTAGCAACATTTGGAAAGAAAACATTATTTGGACTCTAATTATACCATCAGCATCCTTCAATCCTCCATCCGTTCTTCATCTCCCTCTTTTCTCCCATTCCATTTCCCTTCATAATTTTTGTTATCCAAACACCCACATCCCATTTGTCCTCCCCTTCTCTCCCCTCCCTTCACCTCCCCTCCCTCCCCCTCCCCTCCCCTTCCCTCCTAAAATTGTATCCAAACGGACCCTAAGGGTATGTTTGGATTGAGGGATTTGGAGGGAAAAGAAAGGGAGGGGGAGTAGGGGATTTAAAATCCCTCATTTGGATAGCAAATGAGGGTGGAGGGAAATGGAGGAGGGGAGATTTGGAGGGATCCAATTTCCCTCTTCCAAGACTAATCAAAATCTCTCCACAATAGGCAAGATTTGGAGGGAAATTGTATCCAAACACTCACACTCCATTCCCCCTCCCCTTCCCTTCTCTCCCTTTCCCTTCCCTCCTTCCCCCTCCCCTTCATTTCTCTCCATTTTTGCTATCCAAACACACCCTCATGAAAAATTCTTGTGTCCTCCGGGAGGACCGTCCACAAAAACATTTCGATAATCAATACTATATATTAATTCCAGAAACCAAGGGACTTCAATGTAATTAAAGAAAGTTATACAAATTAATTATATTATATAGTTTTAAATCACTAGCACCGTGTGATGGACCCAATTAAGGGATCTCAATGCAAATTATAGTTTGGTTTAAAATTAAACTATATAGAAGCTTGGTAATTTTCCTAAACATTTGTAAGAGACTAAAACATGGTCAATTTCCTTAAAATAAAATAATTAATTAAGACAATCAATTTCCTTGAAATAAAATAATTAATTAAGTTGGTCAATTTCAAGGAGACTAAAAGAAAGAAAATGTTTGGTAATTTTCCTAAATATTTATAGAATACTAGAAGATGGTCAATTTCCTTAAAATAAAATAATAAATTAGTATAAACATGCACACTTATGGTATTAATTATTATTGCCATAAAATTATATATTAAATTTAAAATCTATGCAATTTTTATTAAACTTTATAGTTTATTAGATGTATAGAGATGTTAATTATTTAATATACAATACAAAAATATAATATAAGTAGGTTATAAATAATTCAACTTAGATTCCAAAATATATAATATTGCATAATTTTTTCGATTTGATTTAATGCATATATGTAATATATTTTTATAAATATATAATCCTCTTAAAATTGCATGCCTAAGTAGTAAAAGTAATTTCGTCAGTAAAGAAAAGAATTGTAGTAATATTAGATATAGTTATATGATAGTAATCACTCATTTGAATAGTAAAAGTAACAATATTATCAGTGAGATTAGTGAAAGTGGTAGAAACAACAACGGGAGTAGTGAAATAATTAATATTAATGTGGCAATGGAGAAAGTAACAATAATTACGGCGGGAGTAGTGAAATTATCAATATTAATACGACAGTAGTGACAGTAACAATAATTACGGCGGGAGTAGTGAAAGTAACAATGATTACGGGCAAGTAGTGAAATGTTACTACTATTGTTTCATTAATAAGAGTAAAATATTAATATCAGAAGTAGTGAATTTGTCTCAAAATTTATTTCATCGTTATTTTAGGATGTGTCATAGAAAAATATATTAATGATAAATTTATGAGTTATACAACTTTAAGTAATTTTATTTAATGAAAAAAAATTAATGGTAAGTAGAGGTAGCCCGGGCGAAGCCGGGCACCAATACTAGTAAATACATAAAAGAAATACGGAGTATTTTATAAGGTCATCTCAAAAAAATCAACATATGCAGTTTTGTGAATTCCTGCCCAAATGTAAATATTTGTTGTTCAATGAAAAATTGAGTATATTGGTGAATTTTTTGGCAAATGGGTGTTCATAGCAGAATAATTAGGGAGTTGGGGTTCGTTTGAAATTATTTTGTCCTAAGAGCATCTCCAACGGTTCTTTATAAGGATCTGCTTGCAATTTTTGCAAAATAATAAGCATGTAGCTTACCATTGGAGAGGGAAAAGTGAGATGTAGTTTGCAAGCATGATAGCTCTACCAAGCTACATGCTTGCTTTAGAAAAAAAATAAAAGGTAAATTCTCATTGGATGAAAACAAGTATGTGGGACCCATACAAACTATATATATTGTAGTTTGCCATTAAAGCGGTACGTTGCCGGAAAGCCGAGTAGTTTTAGAAATCGATATGACATGCCAAGCTACAATGCATTGTAGCTGACCGTTGGAGATGCTCTAATGGTTTCACGTCATCACTTTTTATTTTTTTTCCAGTTTTTATAGCGGCTTAATTTTTTGTCATTTCTAAGGAGATAGATGCCATAAGTTTATGAAAAATAGAGAAATAGGGAAGCCGCTAAATTTCTTAGCGGCTTCAACGATTGTTTATTTCTATAATAGGCTGTCATCTGTGTTAGAAGATGACAGTTTTTGAAAAAAAAAAATGAATAGTGAAGTCGCTAGGTTTCTTAGCGGCTTACTATAAAAACTGGGAAAAAAATAAAAAGTGATGACGTAGACCCATTGGGGCAAAATAGTTTCAAACGAACACCAACTTCCTAATTATTTTGCTAATGAACACCCATTTGCCAAAAAATTCTATTGGTTCTATTTCGTGTCTTTTCGATGTATTCATTATCGAAATTACTTTTTCCACATATAAACTTTACTCTTTTACGTACACTTTTTCATTAATTTTTCATCCCATGCCCTTTACCAAAACCTAAGCAAATCAGCCTTTCACATGCTCTTCTATCAGTTTTTTCCCCTAAAATTTAATCTAATTGCTCCTAAAACATAAACAATAGATCTTAATTCTCCGATTTGTGAAGCAATTTAGTTGTTTATTAGCTACTAATATGTTTTAATGAGTTTTATTTAATTTATCATTGTTTTATTTGGTAATATAATAGGATGAAATAAGGGTTGTTTATGGTTGGTATATGTTTGCTGGTGGTACAATGGTGGTTGGTGCGGTGGTTAGGGTGGTGCACGGAGGTCAGAGTAGTGCAATTGTGGTGGGTGTGTCACGGGCGTGGGTGAATCTGGAGGTGGTCTGGTTGGGCGAGTTTGGTGGGACGCGTGGTGCGAGTGCGGGCGGGTGTAGGTGGTCAGCCGACAGGTAGTCCGCTGGTGCGATTCCGGTGGGTTAGTGACCAGGTGGTCCGGTGGGAAGGTGGTGAACGTTGGTTGGAAATGGGCTTTGTACGTGGGTGACTGGGTGTGTTTGTCTGTTTTTTTCATTTTTAATTTGTTTTTTTTTTTTTGGTTAAAAACCCATAACTAATGGGAGAAAGAGCAGCCGAGGTCGGCCGGCAAATAGGTCGACCGGAGTAGGAGAGGTGAACGGAGGTGGTGGTGGGTGGTGAAGGGAGAAAAAAAAATCAATTGACTGAGGGGAGAAAAAAATGGCAAGGGTAAAATTGTAAAATGCGTATGTGAAAGAGTAAAATCCGTATGTGAAAAAGCACGTCACATTCATTATACTCATCAATATATAGTATACACAAAATCTCATTTGTGACGGCACATATCCGTCACTCTTGAGTGACGGATACCATTTTACCTCACAAAGTACCCACTTTTTCTCTCTCTGCAACATTATTTATTTTTTTTTTGGTGTTGACCAGGAGTATCCCCTACCGACAGCTGGGGCAATCTCCTTCGGGGTACTGAAGGCAATTTAATGGGTTGACCCCTCCCAAGTTTGGCTTTTTCATTCGCAAGAGTCAGGAATCGAACCCCTGACCACTTGTTTAAGAGATGAGAGCCCTTACCACTCACACCAGCCAACTTTGGTCTCTCTGCAACATTATTTATGTGGTCTCCTTTCTCCACTAACCCATTTTATTACCATTTTAACTCACAAAATATCCGCCACAAATGATAACCTGTCACAAGGGAGACCAATTGTATAGTATACTAGTTTTATAGAGCTCTATCTAAAGTCTCTCTCTAAAAAAGTCTCTCTCTAAAAACCTCTAAAAACCCTAACCCTAATCTTCAAGTTCATCAATTAGGGGCTACCGTCTACCAATTTTGGTGGAGGTAAGCCCCAAATTTTCCGTTTTTCATACTAAATATCTATTAATTATTAATTATATGCAAATAACTCTTGTCTCTCCTTTATTGGAGATTTGTCCTCGCCTTTGTGTGAGTTTGTTTCTCATCTTGTGTGAGATTCATCCCTCTATTTGAGAGGTTCAAGAATTATGTGGAAGATCAATGGTCTTATCTGTAGTCATATGGTGCTGCAATGGATGTTGGATTATTGCTTACGAATTGTGAGATCGGACAAGATTCATCTCTTTCAAAACTTTATTATCAGATTTATGGATCCCCTCGCACTTGGCTGTATGAAGAAACAGTGGTATTTTAGAGGGTGGTGTGCAGAAGCGCTTTTATCTAATAACGATCTTAGTTTTAGGAAGAGTTTGTCTTGCTTGTCTTTTATAAATTTGTATTCAATTAATTTTAATTTTTGTTGCAATTCTTGTATGACATATTATTATTATTAATGAAATTGATCTTTTACTCAAAAAAAAAAGTATACTAGTTTTATACTCGTGCAAAAATGCACGGGTTACTTTAAAATTCAATATTTTAATTACTCCATATGATAATCATTATATATATAAAAGAATCTTGTAAAACAGCTGAGGTGGCACAATCTCCTTTGAGAATTAAGGTAATGCAACCTTCACATTCAAGTATTTAACCTCACAAAATCAGTTTTGTTTGAGCCAATCACGGTTTTGCAATATGGCCACATCAGCACAAAAAAAAAATAATAAAAAAAAGCTGACGTGGCAGCATGAACATCAAGATAATTGTGTTTAAAGCTCTCAATCAGTCGAGTAAAATAAGGGTAAAATCGTCATTTGATTTTCCAACTCTGATAGTAAAAATTAAACTGTAAAAGTTATTTTCTCACCTACCAAAAAGCGACTAACTTTAGAGATTCCCAATAGAAGAATGATTTATTGCTCTGTTTCATACTCCAATGATCATAATATAGAGGAAAGAGCTCTTCAATTTCCAAAGTTTTGGCTCAATCAAAATTGCTCGAAAATATCAACGGCCACAACTACTTTTAAATCTAGAGTTTTTATACTACTAAGATTTATATACACACATGACACATACACTGAAGGCATTTAAATCCATATCAAATTCTCAATCATCTCTACAATTACACAACCAATAACCAATTCATCTCATCTTCTACAATGGCCATTGTACCAACGTCACCATTAGCCAACTCAATGTCGGAGGCTGGTACACAAGTGGATAAAAACTGAAATTAAAGATAAGATAAACACGGAAGCAGTTAAACTACTGCGACTTATACTAAAGTATGTTGTGCTTTCCATTAAAATCTCTCTTTCACATTTTAATATTGTTGTTGTATATTTAAATAGACCTTAAGTTTGTGAGTATTATTATGTTGTTGGTTATTATTACATGAGTTTTTTGTCAAACACAATCTTTAAAAAACTTTTTTTTTCCAAACACGACCTTTAAAAAAAAAGTTTGTAAAACACAACCTTTAATAAATTTTTCTTTGTAAAACACGACATTTTGGCCAAAGTTTAACCACTTGTAATAGGGTGAATTTAAGTCGATATTTGAGGTAGCAACCGAGGTCGATTTGAGGTATTCTTAAACTTTTTGGAAAGGTGGGAGTACAAGCTTTCCAGGGGTTATCAATACGGTTGTGATAGGTAGCCTTATGTGGGATTTATTGGTGTGTAAAGTAAGGTGGTCAAGGAGTGAATTGGAGGTAAAAACAAATCAGAAAAACACCAATTCACTCCTTGACCATCCTTACTTTACACACTAATAGACCCTACATAAGGCCACCTATCACCGCCGTACTGATAACGCCTGGAAAACTTGTACTCCCACCTTTCCAACGAGTTTAAAAACATATCAAACCGACCTCGTTTGTTATCCCAAACATCGACTGAAAGTCACCCCATTGCAAGTGTTCAAGCTCTAGCCAAAATGTTGTGTTTAACAAAAAAAAAATTATTAAAGGTTGTGTTTCACAAACTTTTTTTTAAAGGTTGTGTTTGGAAAAAAAAAGTTTTTTAAAGGTTGTGTTTGACAAAAAAACCCTTATTACATATGGAAGTCTCACTATGATTAACTGAACTATAGTACGTAGTATTGAAATTATATAGTATGTATTTGAGAAATACTTTTTTTGTTTCCATTTGATGATAGAACCCAATAGTTAAACAAATAAAGTTAGGATATTCTTAGAATATTTTCACCCAAATTAGCAGACCTTTGCACCCGTGGTGAACGATTATGTTGAAGCAGTTGTGTCGGCATTTCAGCTCTAACCTGTCTAACTTCCTGATGAACCATGGGACCAGCATCCTCAGCGGCTACTCGAGCTTCCTCAATAACCCCATCATCACCTCCTACGGTAGCAGATTCTTCAACAGTTTCTGAATTTTCAGCATTTGCAGGTTCCACAGAACTAGCCGCCTCTTCATTGGGTTGCTCCTCAGGAGACTCCTTTGGTGTTGAAGGGAGTGGAGGTGCCTTACTAAGCATATATGCATGTATCTGCAAAAGTGGAAGGCATCAATACTATTCTATGTATACCGACACAACAATGAGAGTCTTGAAACGACTCCAATTAAATCTGGCTTATTGAGTAGCCGAGTTTTATTTTTTTTGTTTGAATCTGTGTGGACATGGGTCACGGGGGCGCTTGCGAACAAGCGTTTGCATTTGTGGAGTCGCCACCAATTTATTGTGGAAAATTGGAAACCGTTCGAATACCTCGTGCCATATCAAGACACAAAGTAGTGACATGAACACTAAGAACTCGTTACCCTTAGCATTCTATGTCTAGAATGACTCTCGTGGATGCCAATGAACACGGATGTTCACAGAGATATGGAGTAAGGGGTGAGGGTACGTATTAGGAAGCTCTTTTGATCGAACACCTAATCCCGCCCGCCTCGATAGCGGCCTCTACTAATGATTAGGGAAATTTTCTATACTCGATATATTCTCGATTATATGCATGCAATGCAACATCTAACGTTTTAATCCTAACATGTGAGAATTAAACTAAGTCGGTTATCACGTAATTTAACATGCAATAATGTCGAGGTAGAAATTTAGGTTCAATTACATGTGAAGGAATACAAACGGTAAAAGAAATACAATAATAAATAGAATAAAGAAAATTACAATAATTACATTGGATTAGTTGATTTATGTCGAAAATATATTTAAAACGGATGGTTTCAGAAAACAAAGAATAAATAAATTAACAAACAGATATTAGGTGATAATACGATTAATAGTTAATTAAATACGTAAACTAATAAACTAGGTCAAGGCAGAAACGGGAGTTCAGAGACAGAACTCAACCCGGAACAGGCGCAGCAGAGCTGCGTCCTTTGGAAGAGGCGCAGCAGTCGCTGCGTCTGTTCCTGAGCTCAGCTCTGGCTGTGAAGCCGGAATTGCAAATCATTAACGTTCGTTGGTGATTTTAATGCTTAATTATATTATTTGACTCAGATGAAAGTGATTAACAGATTATTTACATATGACTGAGGTCATAAAAACGATAAAACATGGATAAAAACTAAATAGGACGAATTAATTACAAGATTTAAAGATATTAATTACAAATTAACAAACTAACCAAATTAATTAGACTAAATAGGTTATTAATGATGGATTAATGATGGTGACAGTAAATAACAGATGCAAATATATTAAATGATGAATTCCAGAGATTCAATATGAGTAAATCGAATCTCTACAACCCGAATTGACTTAATGACGAAAACCCGCAAATATGAATTATAAGGGATTTAAGTCGGGATTTAATGATGAATTAAATATTAAGAATTATTAATAAATTACAGGTCAAAATTATCATATTCAAGTTGTTATGTTAACGAAACAATGAACAATCGAAAGCAAAAGCAAAGCAAACGGATTAACAAAAGACGAAGGAAGAAGAAAGGAAGCAGGAACTGCGGCAACCTCACGAAGAGGCGCAGCAGTAAGCCTTTGCTTCCTTCAAGAGGCGCGCGATTCTTTGCGTCCTTTCTCGACGGTTGTCTTCTGATAATCCGTAAAAGGGTTTTTGAACAAGTTTTTACAAATCGGTTTCAAGAATACTTTCGACATAAATCTTACAATTGTGATTACAATAAATAAAGAACGATAAATAAAAGAAGGATTTACACCCTCAGACTTACATGTTTGACGAAACGAGATTAACTAAGTTAACGTTTAGTGATGCTCGACTCGAATGTACGACGAAAGCGCCCTCTAGGAGGAAAACGAATAAGATTGATTAATGTTGATTAATGTGGAGTTGGTCAAATTGGTCGGTCATGCAAAACGAGGCTGGTACTCAGAAAGATCCGAGCTTACGTGGTCGAAAGTTCAAGCACGTAGACGCCAAAAAGTAAGAACGTGGTCTAGAATGCAAAGGGAGAAGAGAAGGGCGGACACTCGCGTGAGAAATATGTGAGACCGAAGGTCTCTATTTATACTAATCACACGGAGGAATTAGGGTTTTCGGAGAAACTTTGGAAGTGAATCTCGGAAAGATACGGAAAATACGCAGAAAAGGACTGAAGAAGAGGCGCAGCAGGCACTGCGTCCCTTGGAAGAGGCGCATCACTTGCTGCGTCCTTTCCTCAGTGGTTTCCTCCTGCGGAAGAAAGATTTCCGCGTTTCTATTATGGAATAGCGGATTAATATCATTTCCTTAATATTTTGTGTGAATATTACGGGAGATATTTTACCAAAGATCACAAGATTGGAAAATATGGAATAGAAATATCCGGAACATTCTGACTCGGTTATTAGAAAATGAAGACGGGTTTTGACCCGGACTCCAAATGTACTCTAATTACTGCCAAAACGACCATATCGGCACGTAGATGACAATTAAGAGGTAGACACAAGTGTTTGAGAGATCACTTGACGATAAACTTACGAACTGTCACAAATCGTTCCGTATACCAAACATGCGGCCCAATTATCACCGGGTGGTTTACGGGAGGTGCAGAAATGTGGTATCTACAGAGCCCTCACTTTGACTGAGGCTTGGACAAGGCGAAAGTCAAAGTATAGCCATCAGGTCAATCGAAGATTACAACCTGACGACTATGGCGACGCGAGGCGGCTTAAGGGGTCTGAGCCAAGGACCTGTCGTCGGGAACATTTTAGAGTCTGTCGACTATCGGGGAGGGTCGTTTAAAGTCCATTAGACTACGTAAGGAGGCTCGACAGCCATAAGAAGAGACCATACCTGAAATTCCTTGAAACTCCATGGAAAACAAAACGCGATATTGGGAGGAGGCAGCAGGAGGTAGTCAGGAACTGCTGGGAGAAGTCTGCTTGTGGTCGGCTTCAAACACACTTCGGAAGAGATTGGGGTCGATGTTGATCTCCATGTCTCGAGAGGGACGATTGCCTGTCCGTGAACTCTCGCTGGGGGAACATAATCGGGAACTGATCTCCATGTCTCGAGAGGGAATGTCTGTCCGTGTACTCTCGCTGGGGGAACATAATAGAGGTGTGTCGAAACACCTGTCAGAGAATATTTGCTCGTTGTGACAAGCAAGGTCTTGGTAAAAAATATGGCGACAGTTTGCAGTTGGCTTGGAAACACGGGTCCGGACGAAGAATAAATGTCAAACGGACCAAATATGCGATATGGCATCGAAGAAGAGGCGCACCAAAGATGGGCCCACAAAATAACTAACTCATAACGAATCTTCGAAAATTCATATGGAGGGAAACTGAGGAAGAGGCGCAGCAAGAGCTGCGTCCCTGGAAGAGGCGCAGCACCTGCTGCGTCTTTTCCTGAGCGTGGCTTTCCTGTAAAAACCCGATGAAACAGGGGTTTTGTTTCATAATTTTTAAACATAATTCTCTAATTACTCTCTCAAATTCTAACTATTTTTCGTCAAAATTTGATCAAGAACTCGCATTTGCCATGACTAATCGAGGTATGTGTATTATTCTTGCATTAATCTTCCATAATTGATCAAATTGGACAGACAAAATCAGGGTTTCAACCCTAATTATGTCGAAAATTTGGGGCTTTTCCCCCAAATGATTTTGCCTTGCAAAATTGACCTTGTAAATGGCTAATTGGTAGTATAAGGATCATAACCATGTATTTGATTCGAATTTTTGCTGAGTTTTGAGCATTTGGGTGAAATTGTGACGGTCTCACAGCTAAACCGTAAATCGCTTGGAAAATATCCCTAGGGTTGCCCATTTGTGACGAAACTTGATATTTGGAATCCTTGTATGATGGGTAAACTTCCTACCATCTCGGAATTTTGATTTGTGACGGCTTTTTCAGGGCACTTTTTAGGGCATAATCGCCGTCATAACGAAATGTTGTCGAAATTCCGACTCGAACCCATGACTAGGCTTCAACTTAGGCTTGACTTGACCCAAATTACCACATGAGCGGACGGGTTTATGGTAAAATTGCCAAATATGGCGAGAAAATAGCGATTTCGGAGCTCCGAAAACTCGAAGATCCCCTAATTAAGGCTTGTCGTCACTTGACGCGGCCTAAATTCACTTTAATTTTGCAGGTGATGAGGCTTCTACGTCAGGGAGAGCTCCCATGGACGTGGATACTGCTATTGACTCTTCTCGTTCACTTGAGGAGGCGTTAGAGTAGGCTTTTACTGCCGCGGTGACGGCTGCTGAGGACAAGGTCCTTGAGGAGGAGGAGGCCCCGAGACGGGCCAACGTTGGACGGGGTGGTCGCCAGTTGAGGGGAGCACCTGCGTGGGCTGAGACTTGGGACAGCAGGCACCTACTTTGGGCTGCAGAGGGTCACCTGTCCTACAGGACAGTGAAGAGCTTGGTAACTCGAACTCATCACTCTTCATTCATCTTCTTTCATTCCTTCTTGTTTGTAGATACCCGTATCCGTCGATATTGGAATTTATAGAGAACCCGACAAACACCCGATGATGATAGGACACATGTATTCTTTAGTTGTCACTGTCATTATTTGGAGCTCGTTTTACGATGTAGAATGGGCGTCGTCGATGAAGTATTTTATTAATTTAAATGATATTTAAATTAATGTTTTTTTTTAAGTGAATTCATTTTATTAATTTAAATGATATTTAAATTAATGTTTTTTTAGTGAGTTCATTTTATTAATTTAAATGATATTTAAATTGTGGCTTTTTTAGGTGAATTCAATTTATTTTATTTTATTTTGAATTTATTTTCCCAAGTCTATTTTATTGAAAATAAAATAAATATTTGATTTGAAAAATCATTTTATGAGTATATTTGATTTGAAAAGTCATTTATTTTAATGGGTTGATTGATTTGAAAAATCGATTTTAAAAAGCGAAGAAAACTCGTTTTTAAACATGTTTTTTGAGCTCGATTTTAGCTCGGTTTTTGAGCCCGTTTTCTTTACGAATTGGCACGAATCTCGAGTACACTAACCAACCTAAGCCTATACCCATCCACCCTTGTTCGAACCCCCATAACCACGGCCCAAATTCCATCCCCAAACACCCCCCAACCAGCCGCGCATACAAAACGACCCCCTGTTTTGCGTGCCAATTCCCGAGCCCAAAACCCGCTCCAAATACCACCAAAACCCGTGCCCATTAACCCTAACCCATACCCTAGTATCCTACCCATATTACCTTACCTTAATCACCAAGAAAACCCCCCAAACGAACCCTAGAAAACCCCCCAAAAGCTGCTGGACAGCAGCTATGTTCAGCAGGCCCGACTGCCTCTCCCTCTCTTTTACCCTACTTTAACTCCTTATAAATACCACCCCTTCACCATACATTCACTCCTCTAAGTTCTCCATACATCCTACCATCACCCACAAGCTTTAAACCTCAGAAACAAACCCTAATTGCCTCCCAAAAACCCTAAACAAAACCGACATACAAACTGAACTGTTTGTGTGTCCTCCTCGAAAAACAATTCGTTCCTCCATCAAACCTCCATCAAAACTCGAGTTTCTTGTTCCTAATTAACCACATAACATCCATCTACACATTAGACAAAGATTTACGAGCCAAATTGCCCTTGAGAGTACACGAAATCCCTCGAAAAACAGAGTGTTATACACTCTGTTTTCGCGGTTTCTTCTTGTCTGTCCAGTTCTGTTTGTGCTCGTTTTTCGTGCCCAATAACCCAAAACGAGCAGGGGTTGCTTTAAGATCCCTGTTCTCCTCTCTTTCTAGTTTTCAAAACATCTTTTAAATCGAATTTTCGTCGTGAAACGAGGGAGATATCATCGTTTGAAAGTTGCTGTCCAGATTTGTCAAAAAACGCGTGTTGCTTTATTTCTTCGTCGACGACGGCCTCTCGAGATAAAATCTACCATCGATTACGACCCAAGACGGTGTCAACGATACATGTAGGTTGAGGGTGCATCAAATCCTCTTCTTTCTCCTCTTTTTATTTCGTTTTTTATGCTTGTTCTTTTATAGTTTGTTTTATTCGTTTATCGTTTTTTGTTTATCGATTGTTTAATTAACTATGAAACTAGTTTAGTCCGAGTATGAGTTAAAGTACCACCATGAACACCCGCGTTGACTTGAGATGGGAAAATAAACCGCTACTTCAGTCGGTCGTACACCCCCGTCTCATTTACATATCCTCGTGTTCAAGGTAGGGCATAAATAAAACGAGTTTCTAACTTCGCTCTTCGCTTTTGACCCCTTTGTTGTTTCGGCCAATTCGACATACCCTAGGATCCGTTGTATGTTAGTTTAACCTCTGATTGTTAATATATGACGTATTTAGACGACATTAGATCAATTTAATAACCTAATTAGACATGTTAGGTGGCATCGACGTAGCTTTAAAAATCAATTAACAATTCTATAACCTAATTGAATACATCTTTCTTTTCACTTGATTTCTCGCTAGCATAGGAGTGCGTGATTAGCACCTTCCTATTAACACTCGATGAGTTAACTTAATTAGTAAACTTGACCTAATTTGACCCCTTGTAGGCCGTGTAGAATACACCTTTGCGCGACATCCTTCCAATCGATCAACGTCGTTTCTAACTAGTTTTCTAATTTGTTTCGAGCTCATTCCGCGATCAATTGATCTAACTAATGAACCTAACCTAGGACTTAGGGTAGCTTTGTTTGGTTTGGGCCGTGATTTGGCCGTGGCCTTTGGCCTTTCATTTTGTTTGTTTTTACATCGTTCGTTCTTTATTTGTCTTGTCACTTGTAATTAATTTATGTTTCTTTGAGTCGCGTTTTGTAATTTGTTTGTAATTAGTTTTCTTTTATCGAGTCAAATGATTTCTAAAAACCTTAGTCTTGTTTGGTTGGACGGTTGTGCCCCAATACAAGTGAGAGCGTAGTAAATCGCATGTTGTTTAAAACAACATGGCCCGATTTATGCTAATGCATGCTTTGGCGCATGGCCCTATGTCTAATTCGATGAGATTGAGCGAAAGCACACATCACGAGGAGTGACCCAAGGCCGTGTGTCATGTAGGCCGTGAGTCACCCCTCTTGTGCACGGTTTTCTAGGCCAAATGGCCGTGTATTGCGTCGTGTGTATAGCTTTGTATTTAGATCGAGTTGTATCTTTAATTTGTTGTTGTGTCGGCATGAAATGCCTGGTTTGTAATAGGTAGATCCCAACGGCTCCCCCATTCCCCATCAAGCCTTGTTTGTTTCGTTTGAATGTTGCTAGATCAATCAACCCACATGCTAAATTACAACTTTGACAAAGTTAGTTTAGTTGCATCTAAAACGACATAGAAATTGTTGTCACATGATAGGGTTAAAACAACGTTTGCATATCATACATCGTAGTAGCTATGACCTTGTTTGAACTCCGACACTTGACTTAGTAGAGGCCGTTATTGACGGGCGGGGTTGGGTGTCCTTATGGGCTTCCCAACACGTACCCTCACCCCTTACTCAAGATCTATGGTTTGTGGATCCGTCTAAATACCATTGGATTACAAGAGTCATTCTAATCGAGTGATATAGGGTACAAGTCTTTATCTTTAATCACTCGTAGTCGATTGGCTTTATGCTTTTCGATGAAAGGTGTAAAGTTGACTTGAACGGTTCCAAGTTCCCAAAAAACTTGGTGGCGACTCTAATTTGTCTTAATTCGATTCGAAAGAACCTCGAGTCGATTAGGCCTAGTGTGGATCCCGCGGACGCAGCCTCCCGAGGGCCTTGTCCTGATTTGGCGACTCTTTGGGGAAAAGAGGACTAGTTACACTTTGTTTCTAGGGTCTTTTCCTCCGAGGTGAAACTTGAAAAGAAAGTGTTGGAAAGTAAAACATTACTCATAGTGCTAGGATTCATGCATAAACCCTTAAGGACTTGCCCGGGCCGTCCCAGCGTTTCTTCGTGATGCGTGGGGGGCGACGTCCCACTATGCTAGGAAGCTGCACATTGCTCGCTTCCACTTCACCTCGCGTGGTTCTTGATGGTGGGGACGATCTTCTAGGTACTCTACCTTAAGACACCTTGCTCTATAAGACCGCAAAGGGATGGAGGGCATATACCTTCTTGTAGAAGACTTGCCGAGACTTAGAGATGTCTAGGAGCATACATCCTTGTAACATGAGAATGACAATGTGCAAATTGTTTTCCCGAGTCTTTTCGAAATTTCCCATGTGCTTTTCAAAACCGAACTTTTGAACAACTTACTTTCAAAATAGCATGGTTTTTAAAACGCGGAATGCTGCCCAAATAGGACTAGAATTTTCGGCCCAAAATGAGCTTTTATAGCCGGCATGCTGCCCATTTCAAATCTCATTTTCGAATCAATCTTTCGTTTTTTTTCAAAACCAATCCAAAATGCCTCTCGAACCTCAACCAAGCATGAAATGCGTCAAGTCGTGTCCAGGTCATGGTCGTGTTAGGCCGGGTGTGTTTCGTTCTAAGAGTCTAGAACACGACCTTGTTGGGTCACCCAAGCTCACCTCTTGGGCCTTGAGTCATGTTGGTCGACCTTTTGGTCTAGGATAGTCCACAAAAACGCCCAAGCTAGGCCATTTAGGACGTTTCACTCGAACCTAAGGACTATGTTGGTCCAATCACGGGTTTAGTCACACCGAGTCCAGTTTAGAATCGAGCTATGACAGTTTGAGTCATGTCGTTTTGTCGAGTCTAAAATGAACCAAGGTCTAGATCCAACCGTGAGTCGAACCTCTGGTTAGTCAATCTCAAGTCGAGTCTTTGTTTGAGTCAAGTTGGGGTCGTGTCCTTAAGTGTGCAGGGGCTCTTACTTTAAATATTGACTCAGTACGGGGTTTTCTTGTAGAAAGGCCGTCAAAAACCCGACGTCAAGCAATGGAAGATGCTGTGAACAAACTCACTGAGGCCGTGAACCTCATGATGACCAGAATGGATGCAATCGAATCTAAGCTGGGTGAAGATTCCTCTTCATCTACCCCACCTCTGACTGATCTGGAAAAACGGTTCAAGTTCATCGAAGACCGTTTGAAACTCTCCCAGGGGAAGAACATTCACTATGAGAATGCTAGGGCCTATGCCCCAATTCAGGATAAGTTGCCCACGAACATGGTACTCACTGACATCCCAAAGTTTAAGGGCACAGAAGATCCAGTCCACAATGTTAAGGCCTATAAGGGGTACTTAGCACTAAAGGGAGTACTGTTGACATGCTCTCGAAATCTTTGCCCAATCTCCGGATGAACACCCGAAGGCGTGGTTCTATAATCTTGACCTTAAGAACTTCCCCACTTTCGAAGATATTACGGTGGAGTTCTGTAAGCACTATGCTGACAATGTTGAGATTCAAACCAACATAAGGACTTTGGAAGTAATGACACAGAAGGAAAAAGAGGGCTTTACTGAATTCCTCGCAAGATGGCGCGCTGAAAGCGTGAAACTAGCTAAGAAGCCTGATGAAGTCGAAATGGTAAATAAGTTCGTGAAGAATTTACGACCTGTTTACCGTAATGCTCTGAAATACCAGAATTTTGGCTCTTTCAAAGAATTGATAAGAATCGGGATAAAGGTAGAGGACGATGTCCGAATGGCTGAAGCTGAGAAGCCAAAAGGATACCAAGGGGCCTCGTCATCTAAAGCAAAAGCACCAGCAGCGGCCCACTTTGTTGAAACTGTCAATCTCTTAGATGGACAGTCAAAAAGGCCTCCGCGCCAAGCTCCGAGGGTGTTCACCGATATCGGGTGCACTTACGCCTACGCTCTCCAAAGGCTCATGGCCCAAGGAAAGTTGAAGCCCATTGGTCCAACTCCGGATCCACCTGCTGAACAACAAGGCAAATGGTACAAACCGAATGCCTACCGTGCCTTTCATCAAGGGAAGGGACACGATACTGAAAGGTGCTTTAGACTAAAGCACGAAATTCAAGATATGATTGAGAACGGAACACTCCCAATCCCGGCCATAAAGCCCAATAACATCACTAATCCATTTGGCGATCACTCCAACTTTGTTTCTGTCGAAGACAATGTTGATTATTCCCATCTTATCCGCCCATGTCACTTGAAAGGGGTGTTTATCGGGAAAATATTTGTGGATTGCTGTGAATTCTTGCCAAACCAGAAGAATGAAATTCATGACGGGAGTCTTGCTCTAGAATGTTCTCCTCTCGTTAACGAAGTTAATAAAAGACAATTCGGTTCACCAACCTTTATCACTGGCGTAGATCCTCAGAGGACTACCTCGGGATGGAGGCAGATCATCAAAGGGATCAAGGACCGAGCCGGGCATCTAAGCCGACAAATTAACAAGAGAAAGCTCAAGACCAGATTTGAAAATTATGAGTCGGGATCTGTTTTCTTATCTTAGTCGAGTCGAGTCTAGAACTTTCTTTTTTTTGAATTTGAGTCGTTTGTTCCGCGATGATCTAGGATGTGTCCTAGGAATCGTTTCTTCGAGTCTGTTAAGCATTTCTCATTTCAATAAAAAAGTTGCAGTTTCGTTTCCAAATATGTCTTGTTTCCAATCCTCAATCATTCCAAAACATGATAAAATGCACAACACACTCAAAGGCATCCCTGAGGTAGAAATATGTCCCGTTTCAAAATGTAAGGTACAATAGGATTCCGTGTTTGATTCCTTTACCTATTCCATGTCTGGCGGTAGAAAACCTCCATCAGAACCAGTGCTTTTGACAAGCTTTTAGATGATTCTATGACGAACCCTAACTAGCTCCTTGTTTCCCCTATCGATGACGGAAGACAAGCCTTTCCCCAACAAAATCATCTCATCTCGAAGAGAGAAGATATCAACCCGTTCTAACAAGGAATTGTTAGTTCCTACCCAAATTAGTTGGCGAAGCCCAGTTTTCAAGATGTATCCATTTATGACTAAGAGAATGAATAGAAGATCATTTTCAAAGAGAGGAAAAAAAAAAGATGAAAAAGAATGAAAAATGAGAAAAAGAGAAAAATTGGAAAAATGAAAAAAAAATGAAAAATGAAAAAAAGATGAAAGAAAAAAGAAAAAAGAAAAAAAAATGTTGAAGTTATTGCAGAGTGCTTTTGGTTGGATGTCGAAGTTACGGAAGCCAGAAGTCAAGTCAAGTACCCATAGTTGAGGTTCAATGGGCGAAGCCCAAAAGCGTAAGTAGTGACCTCTTTACCCTCTAAGTCCTTCCTGAGACAGTTACAAGGGGATAGTCAGGAATTTTGAGAATCATTCCGCTTGTGCTGTTACACCCAGCCTTTAGGGTCCAGATATGGAGACTTGAACCCATATTGTTTTCCAACCCATTTGCACTCGGATTTCGTCAAAACCGAGACACCATTTCCAACCACGTTATAAGCCATAGCCCTTGGCCTTAGCACCACAAAACGAACCTTCAGAATGATAGTTTACCTTGCGAACCTATTTTTACCAAGCTCCACATCCCAAAGAATCAAAACCTTTTGTACCAACCCTAGACACGGGATTTAACGGTACCTTACAGGCTAGAATAGGATACGACATGATACCTTAGGTGAAACCTTTGAGTGTGTACACACAATCAAAATGCCATGTTTATGCACCAAGATCGAACTACGTCGGATTTGATTTCGCTCCACGCGAATACGTAGGCAGTCCTTCAGAATAAGGGATTCAATCCACTCATCAACCAAGTTGTCATCTTGTCGGTTTTTTACGGGTCTTAACCAAGTCCAAATGAAGCCACCTTTGTTTGAGTCAGTCTTAGCACTCGATGTAGGCTAGGATAAGGATATAGGTTCGGATGAATAGTATCAAGTCTCAGAATGAGCTTTATCTAACGGTTTAGGCAAAGATGCTGAGTCATATATATGTGAGTTTGTGTTGGGAACAGAAAATATGAAAAACCCGCTGAAAAGAAAGAAGGCGTGGAAGAGAAATAGTAAAAGCCCGCTGAAAAGAAAGAAGGCGGTGGCAAGAAATGATGAAAACTCGCTGAAAAGAAAGGAGGCGAGAAGAAGAGTGACCGAATGTTCCCAACAAGAGTGATGTGTGATGTCCAACTGTTCTCATAAAATCAGTCTGTGTTTAGTGTCTGGGCGAAGCCAACGTTGTTGCTCCGTGAATTTAACCCACCTTGTCAATGCCAAGTGATCTTGATTCCCATGTGCCCTTGGGAGCACGCCCATGCCATACGATATCCCCGTCTCAAGTCCGATGGCTTTGTGATTCCCATTTGCCATCTTTTGGCGCCAGAATGGCCAATTTACATTATTTCTACCCCCAACAAGTCAATAATTGAATTTAAACTCGTGCACACATAGGGTTTTATTTTCCTTTTTTGTTTTACGGTAGCGGGCTACGCCCACGTTATTTACGAGTCATACAGAGTGTCTGAGTCGTATTTCATGCTCACCCGTCAAGGTTCGATTTCAAAATGCCAAAGATTTCAGAATTCCGAAATTTCAAAAACTTTTTGCGAATTATGGGATAGATGATCCAAGTAGTGGTACATTTCAAGTCAAGGTTCAAATCTTAAAGTTCAAAATCAAATTTTGGGTCGACGACCCAACATCCAAGTGATTCATTTCAAATTCAAAATTTGGGTCGATAGCCCAATTATTCAAAATTTTCAACATGTTCAAATTTCGGGTCGATGACCCAGTCTTTCAAACTCAAATTTCGGGTCGATGACCCAATATTCCAAGTGATGTCAAATTCAAAATTCGGGTCGATGACCCAATTATTCAAAATTTTCAAATTCAATTTTCGGGTCGATGACCTAATCTTTCAAATGATCTAATTTTAGGATCGATGATCCAAATGTGCTTATGTGATGATTATTGCTAGTACGTTTTTGTGTTTCAAATGTAGCAGGATATGCTTCAATCGGGGCTCTAAAGTCTTCGACTTTAGAGCCATTACAAATCGGGGCTCAAGCCGTTGGCTTCAGAGACCATTATCAAGATGAAAAGGATGACATCCACTCAGAATTCAATTCAATACAAGAGTAAGAAATGGAAGAATTCCGTAGCTGAAAGCAAATGATGAAAGCGGCGGCAACCTCCTTGGAAAGTCCCGTCCCATTTGGGCACCTGCCAGCAGATGATAAGCTTTGGGCAAATGTCAACAGATGATGAATTTTGGACAAATGCCAGCAGATGATAAACTTTGGGCATGTGTCAGCAGCTGCCGAACTACGACGCGGGTTTGATTCCGTCAGAAACGGATACGTAGGCGCCTAAGGATAAGGCTCAATCCACCATATATGCAATCTATGGGTCGACGACCAACGACGATAATTTGATGCAACAGAAGCAAGAGTCAATCCTCAACGAAGTTTCAGGTATGATCTCTTCTTATGGCTGGCGAGCATATATATACGCAAGTCTAATGGACTATAAACGACCGAAGAATCCTCGGTCGAGAGGGACTGGGGTATACTTTGACTTTCGCCTTGTCCAAGCCTCGGTCAAAGTGGGGGCTCAGAGATACCCGTATCCGTCGATATTGGAATTTATAGAGAACCCGACAAACACCCGATGATGATAGGACACATGTATTCTTTAGTTGTCACTGTCATTATTTGGAGCTCGTTTTACGATGTAGAATGGGCGTCGTCGATGAAGTATTTTATTAATTTAAATGATATTTAAATTAATGTTTTTTTTAAGTGAATTCATTTTATTAATTTAAATGATATTTAAATTAATGTTTTTTTAGTGAGTTCATTTTATTAATTTAAATGATATTTAAATTGTGGCTTTTTTAGGTGAATTCAATTTATTTTATTTTATTTTGAATTTATTTTCCCAAGTCTATTTTATTGAAAATAAAATAAATATTTGATTTGAAAAATCATTTTATGAGTATATTTGATTTGAAAAGTCATTTATTTTAATGGGTTGATTGATTTGAAAAATCGATTTTAAAAAGCGAAGAAAACTCGTTTTTAAACATGTTTTTTGAGCTCGATTTTAGCTCGGTTTTTGAGCCCGTTTTCTTTACGAATTGGCACGAATCTCGAGTACACTAACCAACCTAAGCCTATACCCATCCACCCTTGTTCGAACCCCCATAACCACGGCCCAAATTCCATCCCCAAACACCCCCCAACCAGCCCGCGCATACAAACAGCCCCCCTGTTTTGCGTGCCAATTCCCGAGCCCAAAACCCGCTCCAAATACCACCAAAACCCGTGCCCATTAACCCTAACCCATACCCTAGTATCCTAACCATATTACCTTACCTTAATCACCAAGAAAACCCCCCAAACGAACCCTAGAAAACCCCCCAAAAGCTGCTGGACAGCAGCTATGTTCAGCAGGCCCGACTGCCTCTCCCTCTCTTTTACCCTACTTTAACTCCTTATAAATACCACCCCTTCACCATACATTCACTCCTCTAAGTTCTCCATACATCCTACCATCACCCACAAGCTTTAAACCTCAGAAACAAACCCTAATTGCCTCCCAAAAACCCTAAACAAAACCGACATACAAACTGAACTGTTTGTGTGTCCTCCTCGAAAAACAATTCGTTCCTCCATCAAACCTCCATCAAAACTCGAGTTTCTTGTTCCTAATTAACCACATAACATCCATATACACATTAGACAAAGATTTACGAGCCAAATTGCCCTTGAGAGTACACGAAATCCCTCGAAAAACAGAGTGTTATACACTCTGTTTTGTGATTTCTTCTTGTCTGTCCAGTTCTGTTTGTGCTCGTTTTTCGTGCTTATTAACCCAAAACGAGCAGGGGTTGCTTTAAGATCCCTGTTCTCCTCTCTTTCTAGTTTTCAAAACATCTTTTAAATCGAATTTTCGTCGTGAAACGAGGGAGATATCATCGTTTGAAAGTTGCTGTCCAGATTTGTCAAAAAACGCGTGTTGCTTTATTTCTTCGTCGATGACGGCCTCTCGAGATAAAATCTACCATCGATTACGACCCAAGATGGTGTCAACGATACATGTAGGTTGAGGGTGCATCAAATCCTCTTCTTTCTCCTCTTTTTATTTCGTTTTTTATGCTTGTTCTTTTATAGTTTGTTTTATTCGTTTATCGTTTTTTGTTTATCGATTGTTTAATTAACTATTAAACTAGTTTAGTCCGAGTATGAGTTAAAGTACCACCATGAACACCCGCGTTGACTTGAGATGGGAAAATAAACCGCTACTTCAGTCGGTCGTACACCCCCGTCTCATTTACATATCCTCGTGTTCAAGGTAGGGCATAAATAAAACGAGTTTCTAACTTCGCTCTTCGCTTTTGACCCCTTTGTTGTTTCGGCCAATTCGACATACCCTAGGATCCGTTGTATGTTAGTTTAACCTCTGATTGTTAACATATGACGTATTTAGACGACATTAGATCAATTTAATAACCTAATTAGACATGTTAGGTGGCATCGACGTAGCTTTAAAAATCAATTAACAATTCTATAACCTAATTGAATACATCTTTCTTTTCACTTGATTTCTCGCTAGCATAGGAGTGCGTGATTAGCACCTTCCTATTAACACTCGATGAGTTCACTTAATTAGTAAACTTGACCTAATTTGACCCCTTGTAGGCCGTGTAGAATACACCTTTGCGCGACATCCTTCCAATCGATCAACGTCGTTTCTAACTAGTTTTCTAATTTGTTTCGAGCTCATTCCGCGATCAATTGATCTAACTAATGAACCTAACCTAGGACTTAGGGTAGCTTTGTTTGGTTTGGGCCGTGATTTGGCCGTGGCCTTTGGCCTTTCCTTTTGTTTGTTTTTACATCGTTCGTTCTTTATTTGTCTTGTCACTTGTAATTAATTTATGTTTCTTTGAGTCGCGTTTTGTAATTTGTTTGTAATTAGTTTTCTTTTATCGAGTCAAATGATTTCTAAAAACCTTAGTCTTGTTTGGTTGGACGGTTGTGCCCCAATGCAAGTGAGAGCGTAGTAAATCGCATGTTGTTTAAAACAACATGGCCCGATTTATGCTAATGCATGCTTTGGCGCATGGCCCTATGTCTAATTCGATGAGATTGAGCGAAAGCACACATCACGAGGAGTGACCCAAGGCCGTGTGTCATGTAGGCCGTGAGTCACCCCTCTTGTGCACGGTTTTCTAGGCCAAATGGCCGTGTATTGCGTCGTGTGTATAGCTTTGTATTTAGATCGAGTTGTATCTTTAATTTGTTGTTGTGTCGGCATGAAATGCCTGGTTTGTAATAGGTAGATCCCAACGGCTCCCCCATTCCCCATCAAGCCTTGTTTGTTTCGTTTGAATGTTGCTAGATCAATCAACCCACATGCTAAATTACAACTTTGACAAAGTTAGTTTAGTTGCATCTAAAACGACATAGAAATTGTTGTCACATGATAGGGTTAAAACAACGTTTGCATATCATACATCGTAGTAGCTATGACCTTGTTTGAACTCCGACACTTGACTTAGTAGAGGCCGTTATTGACGGGCGGGGTTGGGTGTCCTTATGGGCTTCCCAACACGTACCCTCACCCATTACTCAAGATCTATGGTTTGTGGATCCGTCTAAATACCATTGGATTACGAGAGTCATTCTAATCGAGTGATATAGGGTACAAGTCTTTATCTTTAATCACTCGTAGTCGATTGGCTTTATGCTTTTCGATGAAAGGTGTAAAGTTGACTTGAACGGTTCCAAGTTCCCAAAAAACTTGGTGGCGACTCTAATTTGTCTTAATTCGATTCGAAAGAACCTCGAGTCGATTATGCCTAGTGTGGATCCCGCGGACGCAGTTCCCGAGGGCCTTGTCCACATTGTTATTCCTTTTCTTCTTCATTCAAGCTAAATATATCTTTTGTTTTAAATCCAAATAGGAGGCCGGGAACATCAGATCGTTCTCGGGCTATATGACGACGATGAGGTGCTACGAGAGGCTGTTGGCTGAGGAGCGATCCATCATCGAGCGGGGAGCGTTCGGTGCTTTGGTACAGGCTTGGAGGGATATCACGAGGAGGAAGCTTCGGGCTAACCTCAGCCTGGTCCGAGCTTTCCTGGACCGGTTTTGGGATACGACCTCCACATTTCACATACCTTTTGGTGAGGTGGGGGTCACGTTGGAGGATTACGGCATGATTTCTGGTTTGCCGTGTGGGACTGAGGTGGTGGAGTTGGCGGAGACAGCCATGAGGGTAGACTCAGCTGAGGCTAGGAGGTTGATCGGCTGGAACTTGATGCTAAAGGCTGCTGCGGTGCCGGGATTGGTGCCTAGTTCTTACGTCCGGGACTATTTTGCGGGGAAGACCCCGGCGATGGTGGTGATCGAGGGGAGGGAGACGGCTCCTCCTCCTTGTACTGCAGAGCAGAGAGTCCGTTTGTGGCTCTGGTGGTTCCTGTCTTCGATTTACCTCGGAGACAAGGGAGAGAAGCTATCGACGAAGCTCCTTCCCTTTCTTTCTGTCCTGAGCGACCTAGGCCGTTGGGACTGGGTCACTGTTGGTTTTGTGGTCCTCATTCACTTTATGAGGGCCATGGTTTGTCCGGAGTTGATGGAGAAGGGGACTTCTCCTGCTGCTGTTGGCCCTGGACTGCTGTTGAAGGTATAAACCTTCATCTTATTTCATGAAAGATCATTTCCTTTTCTTATCGAACCACGAAAGATTGTTGTTGACTATCTTGTTTTACAGGCGTGGGTGTACTCCTACTTTCCGGGCCTCGCGCCCAAGAGGACGGAGCCGGTGGAGAGGGCATATCCCGTTGTGAGGGATTGAGTGATGTGCCGTACGAAGAGCCGGCGTTCCTTCCACGACGTCGGTCGACAGGAGGTGAACGCTCTTCAGTTGGACGGCGTGAGTACTTCACCTTGCGTTGTTTTTCTTTCTTCTTTACTTTTTAGAACTGATCATAAGAATGACCCTTCGTTTGCTTTTCTTAGTGGGTGCCCAGGCCTTGGGCGGACTACGCTGGCGCTCCTCCCTTTGTGGATGAGGTCCTTCGACCTAGGAGATCGAGCCGGTTGCCGCTTAGGACGTCGATGGGTCTTGTGTGGTACTTGGGCGAGCGTTTGGCTCGTCACTGCTCTCGGGATATCTTGACGGTTCCCATCGATCCTCCTCGGACGATGTTCAGGGAGCCTTCTGAGGTTGAGAGGGAGGCTGACCTGGTAGGCGTTGGTGGTGACGCCCTCCTTCTTCCTGGCGAGGACTACTCGGCGTTCCTCTACGGGAGGCTGGTGTGCTGGCCGGTCGTGGTAAGTGTGTTACTATTAATTTTTATCATTTTGAGAACACGATGAATGATCATCGGTTAACGGAAGTCATTTGACTTTGCAGGAGGTCGAGGCGGCGGGCATCGAGCCCCCAGAGTACCCCGAGACCCTTGAGTATACTGACGCGACGTGGATGACGACGATCTCCAAGCTGCGTGATTTTGATGCGGCGGTGAGAGATGCTGGCTTGGACGAGTGGCAGCATATGATTCAGAGGGTGAGTCCCCTAACTTGTATAATTTTGTGTAAGAACACATTTGTTCGAGTTTGTCCAATTGTTAAGAATCTCTTCTATTGAAATGCAGGTTGCGCCATCCCGGTTCGTGGCTTTATGGAGGGTAGCCAACCTGCCGTGGGCTACTGCGGTCGAGGCACTTACTGGCGGTCGAGGACGTCAGGTATGAACCTTCCGTTTACTTCATTTTTGAATTTTCTCACTTTCCTTATGTTTGAAATGATTGACATGAGCCAATTCTTACTGTTTGCAGATGGAGCGTTGTAGATACCCAGTATCTGCTGAGACTCTAACAAACACCCGATGATTATCGGACTACAACATGTTTTGGAATCTCTGCGTTTGATCGACAGTTTGTGTACAACTTTACGTCGGAAAACTTAAAATGATTTCGAAATTAAAACATTTTAAAACATTTCAAAAATACCTGGACTATTTAATGCACGACGACGGGGTCGCAATGACACTAACTAAAGTCAAAACCGACACCGAACCAAAAACCGACTCAAAAATTCAAATCCCGACTCCAACAACGAGTCAAACCGAGTCAACCACCAAAAACAAAACATTTTAAACCTTCTACCTTAAGTTTTCCCGGATTCATGTTGGTCAAGTACCAAACATGTGACTACAAAACCTAGGATAGAACAAATCATGATTGCGTTTATTGTGAAAGTGACAACACAACTCGAAGAACCGCGACGTGGCTCGCGCCTCTTTGAGCAGCACAAGTGGCCACGTCGCTCAAAACTCTCACAACCACTCATTTCCCTATAAATACCCCTCAAAACCACCCATTTGAGACTTACGCGAGTGTCCGCCCCCTCTTTTCTCCCTTAAAATTCTCGACTCGACTTCTTAAGTCACAATCCGACGCGTATTTACGACCTACCGATCGTAAACACGAGCCTTACACATTGTTTGGTACCGTCATCGTGCATTAAATCACTTGACCGACCACTTCGACCACTACACCATCACTAATATTAAAACACTCTTTTTACTTACCAAAACGGTTTTAAACCGAGTTTTTTCCGATCAAACGAGTTGTTACACTTACGTCGGTCAGCCGCCATAACCAAACATGTAAGTATGAGGGTGTAAAAATCCTCTTTTATCATGTTTTCATTTGTTTCATGACTATAACATGCTAAAACGTGCATAACATGAACCAAAACATGGAATAAACGAGCCAAAACTGATTTTTGGTCTGAGGCGAAGCCCCCTTAGGTCGCCTTGACTTATCCGCACCTAAATGGGGTGTTCAGATCAGAGATCAACCGTGTTTGTTCTCGTCATTTCCCTTTAATTCATTTTCATATTTGTAATCGGTTTTTACCATTCCAAATACTTTCGAACCCTTTTTATTTTATTTCATTTGTTTTAACCATAAAACATTTTTCACCCTTGGTTCCTCATACCATGACGGTTAAATCCGTGTTTCGGTGATAATATTTGGTTAATGACATTTAAAAGGTATTTTAAAACCTTTTATTTCATTTCTTTACATTTTCAAATAAATGTATTAGTCACCAACACAAAGTCATCCTTGGTTTTACATACCATGCCGGATTTTAACCCGGGTACGATGATGAGTATCGACTAATTATATTCAAATGGACTTAAAACAATTAGTCCATAATTATTTTCAAAACTATTCATGTCAAGTTTGTCAAGTCGAAACCGACACCGAATATTATCCAAATAATGATGATTATTCGAGTCTAGTTCTTCAAATCAACAAATGCGGTCTAAACAACCCCTTCAAATCAAACCGGGTTCAAATACCCATTTTCAACACGTTTTATAACGTTTTCTAAAAGGTCAGAATACGGCACATAAACCGTGGGCTAACCCGCGCCTAAATAGGCCCTCCATTTCTCATTTTCAAAACCAGAGGGAGGCCCCTTGTGTCGCCGGCTGCCTCGCGCCTCATATAGCCGTCTGGTACAGGGTCTGTTCCCTTCCAGCATTAGTCTAGGACGATCCCGACTCCGGTTGGCCCGGATATAGGACGGATCAGATGACTATTCGAAATCGTATTTGCAAAATGCCTTACTAAGACAAATGGATCATGTTATGCACCCTAAACCTAATACGGTAAATGGATGTTTAATTTCCGTCTTGCATGCAAATCAATCATTAATCCAACTCGACATCTTATACTTGATACTTGGATTAAATCAACCGACTTAGAAAGCTCTCACATGTTAGGTTTAAATTATTGGATGCGCATTCATGCATTAAAACCGTTTTATCAACTTTTGCATTCAACCAACCAAGATCGATCAGTAGAGGCCGCTAACGCGGGCGGGATTGGGTGTCTGATTAAAGGGCTTCCCAATACGTACTTTCACCTCTTACTAAAAAATTTTGGAAAGTGGACGACCTTATCCAGGGCGTACGAGAGTCATTCTAGAGATAGGATGCTAAAGAGGGACGATTTCCTTATCTTTAGTACCTATGTCAAACGCTGCTTTGTGCTTCGATTTGACCGAGGTATAAAGTGGATTTCAAACGGGTTCCAGGCAGCACACAAATACTTGGTGGCGACTCCGAACATCTCTAATCGTTTCGAGACCCTTACCGAGACGAAAGCGACCGATCTAAAACGATCCGGTCGAAAGCATTTTTACGCCGCCGAGCGTGGCTTTCAAAAGACAGCTGTATGTCCACAGATCGAAGTGGGCTTGCAGGTGCGCCATATCCACAGATTGGCGACTCCGCTGGGGATAACTAGGACACTTACGTCTTTGTGATCCCTAGATGGCGAGACTCGAACAAGGTCTTGGTTTGAATGCATTAATTGACATTACGGTCACGGTCGGGTTCCTTGTCCGGGCCCACAACCTAACCCTTTTCGATAATTGGCTCGTCTCGTCGGCGTGAGTTTTCTCATCCCCGCATTTCGAATCCCGATTGAGTCAAGCATACCATTGACGTTACACATTTCTATTTCGTCAAAGAGCTTTCATCACTTTCGAGCACGAGGCTAGGGCACCCTCTTTACACATTTTGTTTGGATTGGTATCTCTCTTGCAAATCGGGGTTTGATCGCTCGGTGTGTAACCCACCCTTTTAAGCCAAAACTCGTGTCAGCATGATGCATAATGTGGACGCGGGCCCACGGGGGTGCTTGGGAGCAAGCGTTTGCATTTGTGGAGTCGCCACCAATTTATTGTGGAAAATTGGAAACCGTTCGAATACCTCATGCCATGTCAAGACACAAAGTAGTGACATGAACACCAAGAGCTCGTCACCCTTAGCATTCTATGTCTAGAATGACTCTCGTGGATGCCAATGAACACGGATGTTCACAGAGATCTGGAGTAAGGGGTGAGGGTACGTATTAGGAAGCTCTTTTGATCGAACACCTAATCCTGCCCGCCTCGATAGCGGCCTCTACTAATGATTAGGGAAGTTATCTATACTCGATGTATTGTCGATTATATGCATGCAATGCAACATCCAAGTTTTAATCCTAACATGTGAAGAATTAGACTAAGTCGGTGAACAATTAATTTAGCATACAATAAATGTCAAAGTAGGGATTTAAGCTCAATTATATGTGAAGGCATACAAATGATACAATAAAAGAAATACAATAAAATACAATAATGAAAATTACAATAATTACAATGGATTCAATTGATTTATGTCGAAAATACTTCCAAAACGGATAATTTGAGAAAGAACAAAATAAACAAATAAGCGAACAGGAATTAGGCGATAATACGATTAATAGTTAATTAAATACGTAAGCTAATTAAACTAGGTCAAGGCAGAACGGAAGTTCAGAGACAGAAATCAATCTGGAACAAAGCAATGAGCTGCGCCCTCTCGGAAGAGGTGCGGCGATTCTTTGCGTCTGTTTCAAGGGTGAGTTCTGGCCTGTAGCCGAATCGCAAATCGTTAATGTTATTTGGTGAATTTAAGGATTAATTATGATATTCGACTCGGATGGAAGTGATTTAACAGATTAATTACATGCAAATTAGTCATAAAAGCAATAAAACATGGATGAGACGAACGTAAACGAATTAATTACATGAATGAAAGATTGATAAGTGACATAGGTGAACTAAATAGGTTAAATATGACAAATTAATGACGAATTAATGACGAATAGACAGATGGAAATATATCAAAGGTCGAATTCCAGAAACTCAATATGAAAGAATTGAATCTCTACAACCCGGATTGATTTTAATGACGAAAACCCGCAAATATTGGATTACTTGGGATTTAAGTCGGGATTTAATGATGAATTATATATATTAATGATGATAAATAATATGCATGTGAAATTATTGTGCTATTATGTCAAAGAATTGAAGAAAAAACGAAAACAAATAACGAACGACGAATTGACAGAGGACGAAGGAAGACGAAAGGAAGCAGGAACTGCGGCAGCCTCACGAAGAGGCGCAGCAGGTGCTGCGCCTCTTCCGCAGCAGTTGATGCGTCCTTTCTCGACGGTCATCTTCTGGTAATCCGTAAAAAGGGTTTCAAAGCGTGGTTTTATAAATCGGTTCTAAGAAGTATTTTCGACATAAACCTTACATTAAAGATACAAAATGTAAATAACAATAAATAAAGAAGGATTTACACCCTCAGACTTACATGTTTGACGAAACGAGATGAACTAAGTTTATGATTAGTGATGCTCGACTCGAATGTAACGAATGTGACCTCGTAAGAGGAAAACGATTAAGATTAATTAAGTTGATTGATGTGGAGTTGGTCAAATTGGTCGGTCATGCAAACGAGGCTGGTACTCAGAAGGATCCGAGCTTACGTGGTCGAATGTTCAAGCACGTAGACGCCAAAAAGTAAGAACGTGGTCTATAATTCAAAGGGAGAAGAGAAGGGCGGACACTAATCACGTGAAGGAATAGGGTTTTCGGAGAAACTTTGGAAGTGAATCTCGAAAAGATATGAAAAGATACGAAAAATACGCAGAAAAGGACCTGGGAAGAGGCGCAACAGTCACTGCGTCTCTTGGAAGAGGCGCAGCACCTGCTGCGTCTGTTCCCAGGTGGTTTCCTCCTGCGGAAGAAAGATTTCCGTGTTTGGTTTATGGAATAACGGATTAATCTTATTTTCCTTAATATTTTGTATGAATATTACGGGAAATTCTTTACCAAAGAATAAAAGATTGTGAAAGATTTATAAAATATGGAATAGAAATATCCGGAACATTCCAGAACATTCTGACTCGTGATTTAGCAGTTATCAGAAAATGAAGACGGTTTTAGGCCCGGACTCCAAATGTACTCTAATTACTGTCAAAACGACCGTATCGGCGCGTAGATGACAATTAAGAGGTAGACATCAATGTTTGAGCAATCACTTGACGATAAACTTACGAATTGTCACAAATCATTCCGCGTACCAAACATGCGGCTCAATAATGTATAACAGTCTGCAGTTGGCTTAGAAATACGGGTCCGAATGAAGAATTATCGTCAAACGGACCGAAAAAGATAAAATGGCATCGGGGAAGAGGCGCACCAAAGATGGGCCCACAAATAACGAACTCATAACGAATTTTTGAAAATTCGTATGAAGGGAAGCTAAGGAAGAGGCGCAACAAGAGCTGCGTCTCTTGGAAGAGGCGCAGCACCTGCTGCGTCTATTCTTGGAGGTGTCTTTTCTGCGTAAAAACGCGATGAAATAGGGAGTTCACTTTATTTGTTTCGAAACACAATTCATCAAGTTCTCTCTCAAACTTCAACCATTTTCGCCAAAATTTGATCCAAAAGCTTGCATTCGCCATGACTAATCGAGGTATGTATATCATTCTTGCATTAATCTTCTACAACGGACGAATTGGATCGACAAAACTTAGGGTTTTCAACCCTAAAATGTCAAAAATTTGGGGCTTTTCCCCCAAATGATCTTGCCTTGTAAAATTGACCATGTAAATGGTTAGCTGGTAGTATAAGGATCATAACCAGGTATTTGTTTCGAATTTTTGTTGAGTTTTGAGCAGTTGAGTGAAATTGAGACGATTTCACAGCTAAACCGTAAATCGCTTCGAAAATAGCCCTAGGGTTGCCCATTTGTGACGAAACTTGATATTTGGAATCCTTGTATGATGGGTAAACTTCCTGCCATCTCGGAATTTTGGTTTGTGACGGCTTTATCAGGACACTTTTATAGGGCATAATCGCCGTTATAACGAAATGCTGCCGAAATTTCGACTCGAACCCATGACTAGGCTTCAACTTAGGCTTGACTTAACCCAAATTACCACATGATTTATCGGGTTTGTGGTAATACCGCCAAAGATGGCGAGAAAAGAGCGACTTCGGGCTTCTAAAAACTCGGAAATCCCCTAATCAAGGCTTGTCGTCACTTGACGCGGCTTAAATATGCCTTAATTTTGTAGGTGACGAGGCTTCTACTTCTGGGAGAGCTCCCATGGAGATAGACACTGCTGTTGATGCTTCTCGTGCTCTCGAGGAGGCTTTTTTTTGCGGCTAGGCAAAGCCGGGGAGGTTGCTGAGGACGAGATCCTCGAGGAGGAGGTTCTTTGAGGAGGAGGAGGCTCGAGACGGGCCAACGTGGGGCGAGGAGGAGGTCGCCCGGTGAGGGGAGCACTGCGTGGCCGAGACCCCGGGACAGCAGGCACTTGCTTTGGGCTGCGGAGGGTCACCTGTCCTATAGGACGGTGAAGAGCTTGGTAACCTTGAATTCATTACTCATCACTCATATTCTTTCGTTTCATTTGCTCCAATTTCTTTTCCAATTTCATTCAAACTAAAGATAGATTTTGTTTCAAATCACAATAGGAGGCTGGGAACATCAAATCGTTCTCGGGCTACACGACGGCTATAGAGTGCTATGAGAGGCTGTCAGCGGAGGAGCGGGCCATGATCGAGCGGGGAGCGTTCGGCGCCCTGGTACAGGCTTGGAGGGATATCGCGAAGAGGAAGCTGCGGGCTAACCTTAGCCCGGTCCGCGCTTTCTTGGACCGATTCTGGGATACGACTTCCACTTTTCACATGCCTTTTAGTGAGGTGGGAGTCACGTTGGAGGACTACGGCATGATCTCTGGGCTGCCGTGTGGGACTGAGGTGGTAGAGTGGCCGGAGACTGCCATGAGGGTGGACTCGGCCGAGGCTAGGAGGTTGATCGGCTGGAACTTGGCGCCGAAGGCTGTTACAGTGCCTGGTTTGGTGCCTAGTTCTTATGTCCGAGACTACTTTGCGGGGAAGACCCCGGCGCTGGTGGTGATCGACGGGAGAGAGACGGCTCCTCCTCCCTGTACAGCTGAGCAGAGGGCCCGCTTGTGGCTTTGGTGGTTTCTTTCTTCGATCTACCTCGGAGACAAGGGAGAGAGGCTGTCGACGAAGCTTCTTCCCTTTCTTTCTGACCTGAGCTCCCTAGGGCATTGGGACTGGGTCACTGCTGGTTTTGTGGTCCTCATCCGCTTCATGAGGGCCATGATTCGTCCGGAGTTGATGGAGAAGGGGACTTCTCCTGGTGCTGTCGGCCCTGGACTACTGTTGAAGGTATGAACCTTCATTTGGACTAATAATCAATTCCTTTCCTTATCGAATTACGAAAGATCGTTATTGACTATCTTGCTTCACAAGCGTGGGTGTACTCCTACTTTCCGAGCCTCTCGCCTAAGAGGATGGAGCCGCTGGAGAAGGCCTATCCCGTTGTGAGGGATTGGGTGATGTGTCGTACGAGGAGCAAGCGCTCCTCTCACGGTGTCTACCGGCGGGACGTGAACGCTCTTCAGCTGGACAGCGTGAGCATCTCACTTATATTCGTTTTGTTTCTTTATTACTTTTTACTGATCATAAGAATGATTTCTTGCTTGTCTTTTCCCAGTGGGTGCCCAGGCCTTGGGCAGAGTACGCTGGCGCTCCTCCCTTTGTGGCTGAGGTCCTTCGACCTAGGAGCTCGAGCCGGTTGCTGTTGAGGACATCGATGGGTCCTGTGTGGTACTTGGGCGAGCGCTTGGCTCGTCAGTGCTCTCGGGATGTCTTGACGGTTCCCATCGATCCTCCTAGGACAATGTTCAGGGAGCCTTTTGAGGCTGAGAGGGAGGGTGACTTGGCTGGTGTCGGTGGTGACGCCCTCCTTCTTCCTGGCGAGGACTACTCGGCGTTCCTCTATGGGAGGTTGGCGTACTGGAAGGTTGTGGTAAGTGCTTTTATCCTTCTTTATTTTTGATTTTTGAGAATATGATGAAATATCACCGATTAATGAGAATCATTTGGCTTTGCAGGAGGTCGAGGCGGCGGGCATCGAGCCCCTAGAGTACCCCGAGACCCTCGAGTACACTGACGTGACCGGGAGGGCGACGATCTCCGAGCTGCGTGACTTTGACGTGGATGTGACGGATGCTGGCTTGGATGAGTGGCAGCATCTGATTCGGAGGGTGAGCCTCTAATTTGTATGATTTTTTGTGTAAGAACACGTTTGATTGAACTTATCCAATTATTAAGAACTTATTTTTTTGAAAATGCAGGTTGCGCCGTCCCGGTTTGTGGCATTATGGAGGGTGGCCAACCGGCTGCCAGCTACTGCCGCCGAGGCACTTGTCGGCGGTCGAGGTCGTCAGGTATGAACCTTTCGTCATTTTTGAATTTTCTTATTTTCTTATGATTGTTTGAAATGATTGACATGAGGCAATTTTGTTGCTTGCAGAGGGAGCGTGAGCTAGAGCGAGAGCTTGCCCAGTCTCGAGAGGAGACAGCTCGTTTGCTGAGGGAGCTCGAGGTTCGCGATGCCGAGGTTGCTGCTCTCAAGACGAGAGTTGCGGAGTTAGGCGGCGACCAGTAGTAGCTTTGTTGTTGTTTGTTTTTGTTGGCTGTATCTTGCACATTTGTACATTTTAGGACCTACATTTTGGACATTTTGGATTTTGCTTGGGGCTCGAGCCCTCAGTTTGTTGTACCTATCCCTTTTTTGGTTGTATATGATGGCATGCGTGCATTTGCTGTTGGGTTGTGTTGCTTGTACCTGCAGGTTAGCTTTGAACAGGTTTGGTAGATGACGGTTTACGCCGTCATGCTACCGAAATTTACATAGAAGTTCACGTAAAACATACATTTGATGATGTATGGCCTAAATTATCGCAAAACGACTGACTGAAAAGTGCAAAAAAATGCAAAGAAATGCAAAAAATGCAAAAAATTTGCCGGAAATGACCGGACGGTTGCCGGAAATTACCGGACGGTAGGGAGGGTTAGCCCCAAAAAAATGAAAAAAATAGAAATCTATAAGTTAGAAATATAACGTGGGACGGGAGCGAAATGATTCCCGAAAAAAGAAATAAATAAAAAGAAGCACATAAGTTTGATTTCCTAAAAAGGAAGAAAATAGAAAGAAATATGTAAGTGTGTTAAAATGACGAAAAATGCTGATATTGCCTCGAAATGTGCATCCGCGAAATTAGGAAACACGAACTATGGTAATTTTCACGTATTTACCAAAATAATAACCCGTATGAATAGGAAATTATTCGTTAAGGAATTTAGGAAAGATCCAACGCGGAAATTCACAGAAACAATGTTGAGGAAGAGGCGCAGCAGAGTGCGTCCCTTTGAAGAGGCGCAGAGGTCTTTGCGCTGTTCCCTGTGTTTAAATCCCGGCGGATTTTAGGAAACAGATTTTAGTATAAATAGAGACGTCGATAGAGGTTTTATTCACACAAATCTTCCGTCTCTTCCTCGTCTTATTACATAAAGTCCTCAAAATAATCTTTCATCATGAATACTTTAGAGATTCGTCTAAAAGAGTGGACCAACGAGTTTTCCAACATGGAGAAACACGACATGGGTGCTTATAATCTTGGATCATTGTTGAGCTTGAAGCTTATCAAGGTGGTCAAACCATTCGTAGATGCTTGTCTTGATTATTGGGACCCGAATTATCATGTTTTTGCTTTCCCCAGAGGTGACATTTGCCCGTTTCCTGAAGAAATTTCCGCGATCGGTGGGTGGGACCCAGAACACTTGCCTGTTATTCCTTCTACTTCACAAGGGTATAAGAACAAATTTAGAGACTTGCTTGGAATGACAAGAATTGAGGTGGACCGTCTAGTGACCTCGAAAGGAGTGCGAATGTTGGACTTTATTGACCGATTCATTAACAAGGCCGACCCCACCGTCTCTTATGTTGCCAGGCGAAAGGCTTTTGGGTTTTGCTTGTTACATGTATATGTCCTTCAAGGGCATGTTGATGAAGATTTGAGAGGTGATCCCCGTCTCCTGGGCCTAGTTGAACAAATGGAACTGCGCAGGAGCCCAGCCTGTTTATGCTTAGGAGAGATCTTATTGGGTTTGGATAACAGGAAAGCCAATCGCGACCTACCTTATTTGGTAAGTCCCGTTATTCTGCAGGTAAAAGAACACTTTTCTTTTTCTCTCTTTTTTTTTTCTTTCTTTTTGTTTCATTTTTTTTTTAATACCTGCTTTTGGTAGGTCTGGCTTATGGAGCGCCTTCGATTGATCGAGCCCCCAGTTCATGTTCCTTCTTATCATGCTCGCTCGATTGCAATGAGGACCAGGCTTTACATGGTGGGCTTCACTCGGGTCTGCAATTACTGGGAAAACAAACTGAAGAGTGACGATGGCCCCTTGATTAGATGGGTTGTACCGTGGTGGCATCTCAAATCACACTTTGGAGTATCTTCCTTGGATCCTACCCGATCCGTGCGCATCCCCGGCTTGAATTCATGGTATGCATCTTCCCGGAGAGGTGATGAGATAGGTTGGACTGAAGCAGATGATCCCGAAGCTTGACACATCGTCTCCGCAGGCTCGCCGTGGAGCTTACTACTGAGAGCCGAAGGGAGTGGGCCATTAAATGGGCTCAAAGGAACGTGTGGTTCTTGAACTCTTCTGTTAGTGCCTTATGGGTGTCGGACTCCTATCTGCGGTGGAGGAAAGCTACTACTCCAGACGAGCGTGGGAGATTGAGGACGCGCGAGCCCGTTGACTACAAGGTGCGCGAAGTGGAAAAGGAGAAAGAGAAGCATCTGACTGAGGGAGAGGAGGAAGCCGGGTTTCGAGTTGTTCATCCTTCGAAGAAACCGAAGACCTCTCTTGTCGTGGACAAAGTGATTGACAGGAATGGGAAGGCTAGGCCTCGAGAAAGACCGTTGGTGATTAGGTCCGAAGTGGCGCAGGAGCGTCTGGCTCGAGGTCGTGACAAGAAATATGACAAAAATGACAAGGGCAAAGGGAAGATGGAGGAATAGCCCAAGTCTTTATTATTATTTATTATTATTATTAGTATTGTAATAAGAAGGTGGGGTTTTTAGAATCCTAGCCTATTTTTATTTTTGTTTTAGCATTATTATTATTATATAACGTATTATTATTATTATTAGAAATGAATGAAATAAAAGAGGTTAATTGGTTATGAAACCGTTGTGATTTTCTATTTATTATTCTTGTCGAATTCCAAATGCAATTGCAGATGTCCTTCTATTTACATTTTGAAATTAATGGGTTGTATCCTGTGAAGGATTGCCTATGTATTCATTTAAAAATGAAATCAAACCCTTGCGCGTAGTTCGAGTAAATGTAAAAGAATAATTATTCTAAGCAAGAGCTTGTAATGAACTTAGAAGATAAGTATGAGCTTTTTACTTACTCTTAAGGTGCAATTTAGTTTATTTGATGATATGAGGATGACAAATTGTCAAAATGCAAGAGCAGAGTGACATTAACTTATTTCAGCTTGGCCAGGGGCCGTTTATTTAGTGCCACAAGAGTGGCACGTGAGGTTACGCGAGACGCGTTTTATTCTAGACATAATACCGCTTTAGTTGGTCAAGGTTTGTCGGGTTGACAAATTCATTCCCATCTAGGTCTGTGATTCTAACCGCACCCCCTGGAAGTATGGACTTGACTAGAAATGGCCTAGCCCAATTAGGTTTGAATTTTCCCCGTGGATCGACAAGTAAAAGAGCTCTAACCGACTTGAGTACCAAATCTCCTTCCTTGATGTTCCTTGGCTTGACCCTTTTGTTGAAGGCTCGTTTGATACGTGCTTGATATGTTTGGACATTATGTAAGGCACGTAGCCTACGTTCATCCAGGAGGATGAGTTCTTCGTATCTATCCCTCTTCCAATCGGCTTCTGGGATTTGACTTTCGAGTAAGATATGCAATGATGGTATTTCTAACTCGACTGGCTGTACAGCTTCCATACCGTAGGTCAAATAGAAAGGGGTGGCCCCAGTGGGCGTCCTAACTGATGTGCGATATCCCCACAAAGTAAAGGGTATTTTGCTTGGCCAATCTCGATAGTTGTTAATCGTTTTCTTGAGAATTGTGACAACGTTCTTGTTTGCCGCCTCTACCGCGCCATTAGTCTGTGGTCTATATGGCGAAGAGTGGTGATGCCTAATTTTGTACTTGGCTAGCAATTGCTCAGTCTCGGCTTGGAAATGTGATCCATTATCACTAATGATCTCATGTGGGCAACCGTATCGACAGATGATGTTGTTTTGTATGAACTTTGCCATGTTTTTAGCTGTGAGACTAGTGTAGGAAGTTGCTTCTACCCATTTGGTGAAATGGTCGATTGCCACCAATATGAAACAGTGACCTCCTATTCCGGCCGGAGTTATCTTCCCGATTATATCAATTCCCGCAGCCCGCTTGGAAGAGGCGCAGCAGTTGCTGCGTTTGTTCCAAGGGTGAGTTCTGGTCAGGTTCGAACGCAAAACCGTTAATGTTATTTGTTAATTCTAAGGATTGATTACGTATATTAGACTTACGAAAGTGATTAATGAATTATTTACATATGATTGAGGTCATAAAACAATAAAACATGGATGAGACGGAAATAAACGGATTAATTGCGTGGAAGGGTCGATGTTAATGAATGATTAAATAAACCAACTAACTAAACGAATTAGACTAAAACATGATGAATGACGACGGATTAATGACAAACAGTGAAAATATATCAACAATGAATCCTTTAAACTCAATATGAACGAATTGAATCCCTAAAACTCGAATTGAATTTAATGACAAAAACCCGCAAATATTGATTATTTGGGATTTGAGTCGGATTTATGACGATTTAAACATGTTAATGATGATGGTCAATATACATATGAATTATTAAACTATCATGTGAACGAATTAATGTATTTAACAAAACAAAAGAAATAAATTTTAGACTCAATTACAAAGATTTTGAGGAAGAAGAAAAGAAGCAGGAATCGCGTAGCCTCACGAAGCAGAGGCGCAGCAGGCGCTGCGCCCTTTCAAGAGGCAAGCTGTTGCTGCGTCTTTTCTCGGACGCCCTGCTCACTGAATTTCGCAAAAAGTTTTAAAGATGGTTTTAGAAATCGATTTTAATGAGGTACTTTCATAAACTCCATAAATTGTTATACAATAATAAAATACAATAAATAAAAAGAGAGATTAATACACCCTCAGACTTACATGTTGACGGAACGAGATGAACTAAGAAGATCGATTAGTGAATGCTCGACGCGAATGCAAGGAAAGAGTGCCTGGAAAGAGGAAAACGATTTAACAAGTTGATTAATTAGATTGATTGAGTGTAGTGGTCAAATTGGTCGGTCATGCAACGGAGAGGCTGTAACCGAAAGATCCGAGCTTACGTGGTCGGAAGTCCGCGTAACGAGGCGCCAATTAGTAAGAACGAAGTCTAGAATGCAAAGGAAGAAGAGAAGGGCGGACACTGCGCGTGAGAAATGCTGAGGAACGAAAGCTCCTATTTATACTAATCACGTGAAGGAATAGGTTTCGAGACTCTTTGGAAGTGAATCTCGGAAAGATATAAAAAAGATACGTAAATCATGCAAAGAAGGGCCTGAAGAAGAGGCGCACTGCCTTTACGCGTCTCTTGAAGAGGCGCAGACTGGCCGCGTTTATTCCCTCGTGAGGTTTCCTCCGCTTAAGAAAGATTTTGTTTGTTATGGTAGGACGGAAATAAATTATCTTTAATATCTTATGTAAATATTACGGATATTATTTGCCAAAAGATAAAATTTGAGAAATATGGAATAGAAATATCCTAACATTCCGTAACATTTCTGATTTCCGGATTTTGGGTCAAAGCTTATCGTAAAATGGAGACTTTTTGACCCGACCGAATGTACTCTAATTATCGCCAAAACGACAGACGGGACGAGATGACAACTAAGAGGTTGACATTAATATTTGAGCAATCACTTGACGATAATCTTACTTAATCGTCACAAATCGCCCGCTTAATCAAACATGCGTCCAATCATCACCGGTGGTTTGCGAGGGGTGCGTAAACGAGGTGTCTACAGAGCCCCACTTTGATCGAGGCTTGGACAAGGCGAAAGTCAAAGTATAGCCATCAGGTCAATCAAGATTACAACCTCGACGACTATGGCGACGCGAGCGGCTCAAGGGGTCTCAACCAAGGACCTGCCGTCGAACATTTAGAGTCTCAACTATCTCGGGAGGGTCGTTTAAAGTCCATTAGACTACGTAAGGAGGCTCGCCACCTATAAGAAGAGATCATACCGAGATTTAATCGAACTCCTCAAGGGGAAACAAGAGATATTGAAAACAGGACGTTGGTAGAAATCACTGGGATCCGCTACGGTCTCAAGCTAACTCCTCACGTAAATTTGAGGTGAAATCGCGTTGGTCTCTGGCGAACTCGGGGTTGGGGAACATATCGACTTACTAGGAACATCTTGATCGCCGTAGGAAACTTTTGAGTGAGCAAGACGCAAAATACACGCTACCGGGAGATTGAATTAGAACATCTTAATCATCGCAAAGAAAATCTGAGTGAGCAAGACGCAAAATACATCGCGCCGACATAAAAATTGAGCACATCATAAATACTCACAAAAGCGGAGATAAAATGAATTGGGATAATCTTTTGCAAAATCTTGTCGCTACCGATAAAACGCGGTCGGAACTTAAAGGAAATCGTCGGAAACTTGACCAAAAATGATAAATGTCATCGAGGAAGCGCTCAAAGATGGCCCACTTTAATAACTGAACCCATAACGATTTTTTGAAAATCCATATGGAGGGAAACAAAGGAAGAGGCGCAGCAAGAGCAGGTGTGCGTCTTTTGAAGAGGCGCAGACTACCTGCGTCTTTTCCAATTCAGCAACTGCGTGAAAACAAAAGTCGAAGTTTTTATTTCGTTATTTAAACAATTTTGCAATTTCTCTCTCAAATCTTCACCATTTCCTCAAGGATTTTGATTCAAAGCTTGCTTTAAACATGACTAATCGAGGTATGTGTTTTAATCTTGCATTAATCTTCCACATTTGTTGAATTTTGAGCGAACATTAGGTTTTAATTCTTTTGATTTAAAATTTGGGGCTTTTTCCCCCAAATGGATTTGTCTTGCCAAATTGATGCTAGAAATGGATAATAGGTAATGTTAGGAACATAACCATGTATTTATCAATTTTCATCGAGTTTTGAGCCTCGAGCTTAATTTTGAGACGGTTTCATTGACTAGATCGTAAATTTGCTTCAAAATGGCCTTAGATTGCCCATTTGTGATAAACTTGATATTTGGGGACCTTTGGATGATGGTAAACTTTCTACCATCTTGGAATTTTGGTTTCAGGACAACTTTTTCAGACACTTTAGGCATAACCGCCATTATAGCGAAATCTTTGCCGAATTTTCGATTTCGAACCCGAGACTAGGCCTTGACTTGTCTTGACTTGACTCAACTCATCACATGAGTGATTGAATTAGTGGGAATATTGCCAAGATGGCCGTAAACGGGGAATTCCTGCCTGAAGGCTCGAAAATTTCTTAACAGGCTTGTCGTCACATGATGCGGCTCGGATTTGCTTTAATGTTTGCGTGACGATGCTTCTACTGGGAGAGATCCCATGGACATAGACGCCGCCGTTGTTGAGGAGGCGCAGAGGCTTTCACTGGTCGTGGATGGCCGCGGACGAGGTTCCGAGGAGGCAGGTCGACGAGAGGAGATTCCGAGACCTGCCCACCCTTTGCAACGAGGAGGTCGGTGAGAGGTGCTCTCGCATGGGCCGAGACTGGAGAGTAGGCACACCTCGTGGGTCGCAGCTAGGGTCACTTGTCCTGAGATCGTGAAGATTTTGAATGGGGTCAGAATTCCTTAACTTTCATTACCATCCTTTTCTATTTTTGTTCAAATTTCTTTTTAAATTCATTCAAAACTAAAGATAACTTTGTTTCAAATCATAATAGGAGGTCGGAACATCCTGGCTCGCTTCTTGAGACAGATCATGAATGGAGCACTACGAGCTTACCACGGCCGAGGGGAGAGGAGCGATCGAGCGTGGAGCGTCTGGCCTTCGGGGTTCAGTCCTGGGAGGGATATCGTGGAAGAGGGAAGCTGTGCGGCCAACCTTAGCCCTGGTCCATGCTTTGGATCGATTTTGGATATTACTTCCACGTTACCTGGGCTTTTTGGTGAGGGAGTCATTTTTGAGGACTACCATTGATGATTTCCTCGGGTCTCCATTGCAAGGGATCGAGGAGATGGTGGCTTCTGATGACCGCATGAGGGCGATTCGCCAGGCGAGGAGGCTGATCGCTGGAACCCTGTCGCCGAACGCGGTGCCGTTTGCGGCCCAGACTCACGCTCGGGATTACTTCATGGAAGACCCCAAGACGGTGGTGATCACGGAGGGAGACGCTCCTCCTCCTCGTGACAGCCGAGCTGCAGGGCCTCGCCCGTGGCTTTGGTGGTTCTTGCCTTCGATTTACTCCCTGAGACAAGGGGCGAGAGGTCAGCGACGAAGCTTCTTCCATTTCTTCGACCCGAGTTCCCCAGGGCGTCGGGACTGGGTCACACTCGGTTTTGCGTCCTTATCCGCTTTGGCGAGGGCCATGGTCTGTCCCGAGTGATGGGAGAAGGGGACTTCTCCCGGCGCGCTGTCGGACTCCGGGCTACCGTCGGGAGGTACGAACCTTCCTTTAGAGCAAAATAAATTCCTTTCTTTATCAAAGATCGAAAGATCGTCATTGACTATTCTGCTTTAGCTGTGCGTGGTGTACTCTTACTTTCTTCTCGGCCTCGCGCTAAGAGGACTTGGAGCTATGGAGAGGGCCTATCCGTGGTGAGGATCGTCGCGTGTGCCGACACGAAGAGCAAGCGTTCTTCTCACAATGTCTACCGGCGGATGTGGAACGCTCACCTGAGCAAAATGGAGTATCCCATTTGTATTCATTCACACCTTCTTATACTTTGTTTTTAAATTGACATGGAATGACCCTTCGCTTCTGTTAGTTTCGCAGTGGGTGCCCGCGCACCTCGCTGAGGTCGGAGCGCCTCCCTTTGTCGAGGTCCGACCAGAGCTCTCGAGCTCATCATTGCCAGGACGTTTACGGGTCCGTATCTCGGGCAATGCTAGCTCGTTAAGCTTTCGGCAAAGGCTGGGACGGCTCCCGCCGATCTCCCAGACGATGTTTCAGAGCCCGAGGCCGAGGAGGCGGACTCGTCAGTGGCAGTGGCTGACGACCTTCTTCTCCCGGGTGGTGATTACCTGCCCTTACGGAGGTCGGGGCGTAGGAGCTGGCCTGGTAGTGGTGAAAGTATCTTCGCTTGTTGGATTTTGATTTTCTAGTTATTCACAAAGATCACCATTAACGAGCCATTTTGCAGAGGTCGGAAGGCGGGCATCGAGCCCCGCAGAGTACCCGAGACCCTTGAGTAATAATCACGCCATCGGGAGGACGACGACCAGCCTCCCGAGCCGTGACTTGACGGGTCGCGGGACTCGGATCGCTCCGATGACGGCAAGATCTCGATTCCGGAGGGAAGTTCCATTTTGCATAGTTTTCGGGTAAGAACACATTGGATTGAATTTGTTCAATTTTGCCGAGAATTACCTTTTGAAATGCAAAGTTGCGCCGTCCTGCTGTGGGTATTGCGAGAGGTGGCCAACCTACTGCGAGCTACCGCCATCGAGGCACTCATCGGTGGCTCCGTGGTCACAAAAGAAACTTACTCGACTTCTTTTGATTTTTGATTATCTCCTCTTTGATTGGAGTTGATTGAAGAGAATTTACCGCTGCTCATGTGCCTGGGTGAGTCGGAGCCAGAGCTGACCTCCGCTCTGGGAGGAGACGGCTCCGCATACGAGGAGCTCGAGTTTCGGGACGCCGAGATCGCCGCCTACTGCGAGGGGCTGCTTAGCCGGAGGTGCCCGCAGAGCTTCAGGTGGCATTTGACATCCTGCTTTTAAACATTTTTGACTTCTGTTTGGGCTAAGCTCTGGCCATTTTTGATTTGACTTGTCAGCGGGTGCCCCCATACTTGCACATTTGACTTGCTTGCGGTCCACTTGTTTGTGACATTTGCTTTTTGTTTAGACTATACGACTGGCCTGAGTGCTTTTACCGGGTCAGGTTGCTTGTACCGCAGTTAGCTGAATAAAGAGAGGTATAACGCTTATTTAAGTCGCTGAATTTACATAGAAAATCACTTTAACACATACATTTTCATTCATAGCCTTTATAAAATGAGACTGAAGGACGCAAAAATGCAAAATTTTACGAAATGACCTGATTTCGCAGGAGGGTTATTACCTACCTAAAAAAAAAGAAAGAGAAATCTATGTTAAAATGGAAAAAAAGAAATTAAGAAATGAAATGACTATAGTAATGTTGAAATAAAAAGAATTAAAATGAAAAACTAAATATAAAAGTGTGAAAAATACAAATGATGTCTTTTTAAATGCGTCTCATGATTGACATGAAACTCCAAGCATGGTAAATTTTGATTTACCAAAATAAAATCAGAGGGAATAGGAAATTATCTATTATAGAATTAGAAAGATCCAAATGAAATCACGGGGAGGTTAGGTCGGGGAAGAGGCGCAAAGATGAGCCTGCCTTCAAGAGAGGGGTTTGCCGCCACTGCTTCTCGGGTGCCTGTCACGGATTTTGAAACAAGAATTGTATAAATAGCGTTTACTTGAAGCTTTAAATCATATAATTCTTCCTTTCTTCGCCGATTCACACATAAAATCCTCCCAATAAATTTCAAGAGAAAATTATCATCATGAATACTTTGAGATTTGTCATTGAAGGAACGGATTTTAATGAGTTTTCAATATTGAGAAACATGATATGGGTGCTTATAACCTTGGGTCTTTATTGAGTTTGAAACTCATTAAGGTTGTAAAACTGTCGGATGCTTGCCTTGATTATGGGACCCAAATTATCACGTTTATGCTCAGAGGTGATATTTGTCCTTTTCCTGAGGAAATTGTCCATTGGCGGGTGGGACCCAACATTTACCACCGCCATCCTCCCACCGCTAAGGGTATAAGAGCAAGTTTAGAGATTTGCTTGGACTTACCAGGACTTGAGGTGGGATCGCTTAGTTACCCTAAAAAGGCTAGAATGTTGACTAGAGACTTATTCATCAACAAAATGGCCCACCCACTGCATTTATGCTTAGGGAGGAGAGCATTTGGCTTCGTTGTTTATGTTTATGTCTTCCAGTGGACATGTTGATGAAGAATTGGAGATCCCTGCTTATTGGGTTTACTGAGCAAATGAGTCGCGCAGAGTCTACCACGCCAGGGAGATCATTTTGGGTCGATTCAGTAGAAATCCAACGTGATCTTCCATTTTTGGGAGTCCGTTATCCTATAAAAGACACCCTTCCTTCTTTTTTTTCTTTTTTCGTTTTTTTTTTTTCGTTTTTTTTTTTTTTCGCTTTTTTTTTTTTTTTTTCGTTTTTTTTTTTTCGTTTTTTCGTCATGTCTAATACACTGCTTGTAGGTTTGGCTTATGGAACGGTCCGATTGCTCGAGCCTCGCTCCATGCACTTTCCTATCATGCCCAGAGGATTTTGGCGTGAGGACACTACTCAGATATGGTGGACTTCACCCGGTCTCAAGGACAGTTGGAAGAACAAGTCAGAGGGGAATGATGATGGCCCGTTGATCGTGTGGGTCGCTCCGTGGTGGCACCCTCAAGTCCGTCATCGGAGGTCTTCTTTGGATCCCACAGTCCGTGCGCATTCCCGGATCGAGTTGCGGTACGCATCTTTCCCGAGAGATTGATGAGGCAAGCTGGCTTGAAGTGATGATTCAGGCTTGACACTGCTCCGCGCATAGCCTATGTGGCGCTACTACAGAGAGTCTAAGAGAGGGGTTGCACAGAAATGGGCCTTAAAGAAACATGTGGTTCTGAGCCCGCCAACGCCAGGCGGTCTTAATTTTATCCGAGGTGGAGGGGCCGCAACTTCGAAGAGCGAAAGATTGATAAAGCGAGTCATGATGATTGCTATAGGCGAGGGAGATAAAGAGAAGGAGAAGTATCCGGCGTAAGGAGAAGAAGAAGCCGGTTTCAAGTCATTCATCCTTCAAGAATCAAGACTACTCCCTGTCAGGTAGATGGTGGTTGGCAAGAATGGAAGAGTCGTGCTCGAGAAAGACCGCTGGTGATTAGGTCCGGCGGTGCAAGAGCGCCCGCCGAGGTCGTGGAGAAGAAATATGACGAACGACAAGGGCAAGGAAATGGAGGAATAGCCCAAGTCTTATTTATTATTTGATTATTATTATTATTGTCAGAATAAGAAAGGAGGGATTTTTAGAATCCTAGCCTAGTTTATTTTTATTATTCGTCATTATTATTATTAGAAATGAAATGAAATAAAAAGGTTAATGGTTATGAAAACTGCTGGTATTTTCTATTTATTACTCTCTTGTCGAATTTCAAATGCTGGCTATGCAAATGTCCTTCTATTTACATTTTAAATATGATGGTGGGTTGAATCCCGTGAAGGATTTCACGATTCACTTAAAAAGCAAATCCAAATTCCTTCGCGCGTAGTTTTATAAATGTAAAAGAATAATTGTTCACAAGAGCTTGTAATGAATATAGAAAATAAAGGAGCTTTGCTTACCTGGAGGTGCGAATTTGTTTGTTTGATGATATGAGAATGACGCTTGCCAAGATGCAAGACATAGTGAGACATTCAAAATGGGCCAGTGGGGCTGCTTATTTCGGTGCCACAAGAGCTATTATTTAGGGTTTACGCGCGAGGCTGCTGTTCCTATTCTAGTAATAGTATCGCTTCACTTTTCGAGATTTGTGGGGTTTGAGAACTCATTCCCCTGCCTGGGTCCTGTGATTCTAACCGCACTTCGGGAGTATTGACTGACTAGATATGGTCCCGCCAATTAGGTTTGAATTTTTCCCTAATGACATGTAAAAGAGCTCGACCGATTTGAGAACTAAATTTCTCTTGATGTTTTGGCCTAACCCTTTGTTGAAAGCTCGCTTGATACGCAGGCTTGATATGTTTGGATATTGCGTGTAGCCGGTATCAACTGCTCATCCAGAGGACGAAGTTCTTCACATCTATCCCTTCCAACTTGCTCCGGATTCGACTTACTATAGCACGCGTAGGATTGGTATTTCCTAGCTCGATCACGGTTGTACTAGCTTCACGCCGTAAGTCAAATAGTAAAGGAGGCCTGCAAAGTAGGCGCCCTGACGGATGTCTGACACCCCACAAGGCTGGAAGTGGTATTTCGCTTGGCTAACTTATAATTGTCACTATTTTCGAGGATTGTGACGACATTTTGTTAGCCGCCTACCGCGCTACCAAGTCCGTGGTCCATAGGGTGATGAGGTGATGATGCTTGATCTTGTACTGCCAGCAATTGCTCGCTTTCGCTTGGAAGTGGACCCATTATCACTAATGATCTCATGGGCAAACCTGATTCGGTGTATGATGTTGTTTTGTGCGAATTTTGCCACATTTTTAGCCGTGAGAGCTGTAGTAGGCCGCTTCTACCGATTTGGTGAAGTAGTCGATCGTTACTCAGATGAAACAAGACTCCCTCTCTACCGGGCGTTATTTTCTGATCATGACAGTTGCCTGCATGAGAAATGGGCTAAGGCGAGATGTCATTGGTATAGTAACGGCGATGGGATATGTTGTAGCATTCCTCAAGATTACGGGCGATGTGTAGTGACATATCGATGCACCGATTCCATCATGGTCCAACAGTACATCCTGACGCGTGATTTTCTCGTCACCATGGTCCACCACGGAGGACCGTGATTCGCCGTCGGGACTCTCTTCCATCACCTTCGTGCCTGTGGAATGATCAAGGCAACGTAGGGACTACACCAAGAGGTGTTCTTTGTGTAATTCTCTCGCATGAGAACGTATTGTACACAATAGCGGATAGCAGTATGTCCCTTTGTCCATATCCGTGGATAGTACCTACTGAGCTTGAAATCTGGGATTGCTCGAAACCGTGGTTCCTCAGGCGGTTTCTTCTTCATCGGTAATTTGATGGACATAGCCGCTCCGCACTGCGTTCGCATACACAAAGGCATTTCCCATCATGTAATCCGCATGCTTATCAAAGATGCAAGTTTCTCAAGAGTGCCTGCGAAATTGATTTTCTTCTGAGTGTAGGTGTAAATAGAGCTACGTGATCAAAGAATTGAGCGACTTGGTCTATCCTAGCCTCGACAGGGTGCTAGGCTTCTCACTGGATTTTCCTAGATCCCGTGAATTTGGCTGATGATCGCGACGAATCCTGCGGCACCTGGAGGTTTTGATGCCTAAGCTATCGCGCTGTAGTCCAACCAGATGCCCTATACTCGATGGGCGTTGAGTTTGATCACCTCAAGTCTAGGCCTGACAACATCGGTGTATGCTCACCTCCTGGAGAAATGAGCAACACTCCCATCCCAAATCCTCTCGTGTCTGATGCTCATTCAAGCGCATAGATCCTGCAGAGTCTACATCCTGCTTGAACATATCCGCCGAAATTACCAGCATCTATAGTCAGAAAGCGCTGATGGGATTTCAAGAATTCGTTGGCGGCTGCCACTTTATAACTCTTGACAGGAATATATTCGAGGTCAAATTCAGAGCATCATGTCCATCTCATGCAGTACTCGTTCGAGAACGTTTCTCAAGAGGTATTTGACTCGATCCATTTTGGAGGGAATATCTGACAGAGTAAAGTAAGGCATGGTAGTGGACGAGTTTTTCAAGGTTTGGCCATTGCCAAGAGCGTAGTATGTCTTTTCGAGTTGGGGAGTATTTGCACCGTATTCCCGGTGAACTTCTTACTTAGATAGTAAATAGCTCTTTCACTTCCTACATTGAGCGCAGCATGGCACCTATATGCCTTCAAGTTATCAGTGGGAGATACAAACCAAGTGAGGTTGATCTTGTCGTGGTAATGAGTAATCGTGGTTTAGCCAATATTCTTGATCTGCCTAACGCCTTTGAATCATTCCACATGGTGTGGCCCTCTTTTCTGAGCTGGAGATAGGCTCGCAATCATCGTAGTTTATAATATGAATTTACTAGCGTATTGAATTTTTCCTGTGAACTTTCCGACTTCTTTTTTTCTGCTGAGGTCAGGCATTTCAACTGTAGCTTTGATTTTGGAAGGATCTATTTCTATACCGTTGGCTAAACGCATTGCATTCTATAGTTTGCCGCACGCACCAAATGTGCATTTCGAGATCAGTCTCATGTTGTACTCAGAGCCTTGCTAAGAATTTGCTGGCTGTTCTGCACATGTCCTCTCTCTCCTTTTGATTTTGACGATCATGTTACCCATATACCGCAACTTTTGTGCACTGCGTCATGAGGGGAGGAATACAAGGCCAGAATGTGAGTCTTGCTGATCAATCCGGGAACGGGATTATCGATAGCAATAGGTTCTCATTGGGTGATTTAACGTCTTATGCATGTTCTGCGCCATTCGATTTGTTATAACCTCGTGATATCCATCCATGGAAGGATAGTAATGCGTGGTTCCAAGATTGTCTTCACTAATGCTGCTCAGGGGATGCGGAGGCGCAGGGAAGTCATCTTTTTGACTCGCTTTTGTTCAAACCTAAAGTCAACACAAACCTTGATCTTCCCATCCTTTTAGGTACGGCACTGGTGTTAGCTTACCTAGTTTGGACATTTCCGGAAATTTGATGAACCCGCTTGAGAATTAATAACTTTTCCTTAATCTTCAGAGCCCACTCTCTCATTCACGAGTTTCTTTCTGGTGCTTGAAACTCCACTTAATTAATTCTATGTTCTGAAGAATATCCTGGCTTGATCCTCGGTATGTCTTTGTAGGACCAAGCGAAACGCTTTGAATTCATTTAGGAGGTCTATGAGGAGGCTGCCTGGGTAGAGCTTCAAGGTAGTCCCTATCCCAAGTTCTTTTGGGTTCTAGTTCAGTCTTACATTGACGGGGTCTGCATTCCCTCACCAGTCCTTCCCTTCCCGTAGTATTTCACATGTAGGGAGGTATTTCTGGCCAAGTCTGGGTCTTGGTCATCCAAGATCACTGGCATGTCGCACTGCACTCAAGATAACGCAAAGAGTAAAGTAACTGATTTATTCACATAAGATTCGGTAAAGTTGAAATAAAGCAGCCAATCCGATCCAAGGATAAGTGCCAAAGGGATGAATCCTAATTCATTTCCCTAACTAGGGATTAGAGGAAGTTTCAGGGAGAAACGGGGAGGGGATGATGACAGAGCAGACTCCCTTAATGACTTCTGACTGACTAGATCGACTTCGATCTCCACTGACTCCGACTGAACTCATCCTGCCTTCCTGGGTTCTTCTTGAACATCTCTCCTTCTCCAGTGGTTGAGATGAAGAGTCTTCCCTGATTGTTGGTCCATTTGATTGATTTTCCATCCTTCTGCCGCTTTGTGTCTGGTTTCGTGATCAATGCTGGTGGGTGAAGCGATCGCCTCAAGTATCGAAAGTAATGATCCCCATCCGCGCGCCACAAATCGGCCCTCTTCCAAACAAAAGGCAGATGATCCTTGCCTGCGCAAGAAGGTGTTTGATTTTGAAGTAGGAACCGCTTCCTGGAGGAATGAAGGAGCAACGGAAAGATCTCGATTCCTGCCAACTTCCTCCCAGGTAATGCCAAGGTTCGGAGAAACTATGAAAGAGTTCAACTTTTTTGAACAAAGTACCCATTTAAGGTAGGGAGATATGGCCTCATTTGGACTCCAACATACTTGCGATTGGAACCTGGGCAAGCATTTCCGAGAACTTCTTCTTTTGTGGGTTTGTACCAGTCCAAGTGGTATTCTTTGGGAGTTGCCTTGTAAGGGCTGGTGCGTAAGATGTTTTCTTCCGAACGGGTTCAAAGGCATTCCTGTAAAGTATCCTGGATTTTTGAGCATGTGGTTGACCACCAAGTTAGAGTAGGGATTATAGTATAAGGGTGCCAACTCACTTCTAACGCGACACTTTCGAAGCCCTCAAGTTCGTATATGGGATCCGCAAAGGACTTGATTATTTGATTGCTTTCGATTATCGTTTTAATGGGTGACGGCGATCGCTACAACTTGTCATTTAGTGGATCTGATATTTTGATGAAGGTGATGTTACCGCTTGGAAGCAAGAATCCAAGGTTCTTCCTGTATATGCTGAATGGTTACGTTCACTATTTCCGTTAACCTTCGCTTCACCGGTCCTGGTTATAGTGAGGTTAACAAGTCGCAACTCTTGCCGCATACTATCATATGTACGATTACCTTGATTTATAGGGTCCAGTCCCACTTCTTTCATGCCTAGTTTGTATGCCGCTTTGAGGGGGTATGACGCTGACCGTGAGCCATCATCTACTACACACATTTTTCTTGCATAAATGACTGTGATGGCAGAGCAAGGCTGTGACTAGCGCTAAGGTGTTGCAGTTCCTCATCCTGAGAGCACAGATCACTTAGCCCAGATCTTAAGATCAGTTGATTATATTTTGGGAGTAGAGCATATGAGACTAATTTGGCCAAAGTTTGCAAAAGTTGGAAACGAGCTCGCCATGAGATGCTGCAGGATTGAGGTGATCACTAGTTTGTCAGAATTGTTTGAGCAAAATGATCAAATCATCTTCGTCACCCGCGCGACGACCGGGATTGGTTGACCGTTTTGAGTAAGCTTGCATGACTAACCCGAGCGAGTTAGGTGATCCACATCTTCAGTTCACCATTTTGACTATTTTGGATTAAGTGAGTTCACGAGATACTTCGCTTCATCATCATCGCCCAAAACTCAATAATGCTAGTTCCCCATTTCATAATAATATCACTTTCTAGTCGATGATTTGATTGACTAGTTTATCCACCACCATGGCCACTACTTCTGCATAGTGGCGTTTGAGAGAAGATCAATGGTACGCTCTTGTGTGTCGATCGATCACATAAGGTCGTTACCATGTTTTCTAGTTCACACTTGTCTATCTTTATACCCTTGCCCACGATGAAGTTTGAAATGGTAGGGGAGATGGCAGAGTAGAGTCTTCTTTCTTTCTCAGATGAATTTATTTCGTGGGAGAAATGAGATGAGCAACCATGCAGATTCGCCACTTGTAATCACTAGAACCTCAAGAGATTCCAGTGTTGTTGGCTTTACCTCCGTGAATTGGAAGCTCTACTCATCTTCAATCATATCTTGTAGCACATGTTTCAACTTTGTAGCATTTTTCTGTCATGCCCTGCCCTATGGTATTCACAGGAGGAATTTTCATCCCAAAATTGACTTCCTTTGTTCGGGAGTAGGCCTAATGGGTTGGAGTTTGCTGCTGTCATTAGCCTTTTAGAGCTGAGCAATGGATTCCTGCTTCAGAATCCTTCGTGGGCTAGTTTTTGGAAGGCCGAGAAGGTTAACCGCCGGCTTGCTACAGAGCCGTATGAGACCCACTGTGGACCTTGATATCCCGACCTACCGTTTTGGACAAGAGTCCTTTATGATGTCATCTTCAATTCGGTGGCCTGCATGTTAAGTCTTTGAAAGTCTCTGGATGTTTTGATATCTCAAATGGTTGGCATATATGGGGCTCTCGAGATTGTCCACAAACTTTCTACAAGAGTAGCCTCATCCCGGCGTTCAACTAGCTGAGTACTAGTCTTCCTCCACCTACTAGAAGCCTCGGTGAATCCTTCCTTGTCATTTTGGGTAAGAACCTCTAGAGTGCGCATGTCGACTGGATCTCGCATTATCCGCATATTGTTTTGAGAATTCGATGGCGGCGTCCTCCTAGGCGAGCGACCTTCGTGATCCAGGGTATAGAACCATTGTTTGGGGGTGGTGTCGAGAGATGAAAGATCCTTAAGAACATCTCGGTTTGATGCCTTGATAGACATGTAGTCTTTGAATGCGCGATGTGGTTCAAAGGGTTCTCATGTCTCTTTAAACTTGGGGATATCCGCTATGCTAAAGCTTGGGTGAAATTGGAATCGACGGCCCATACTTACGATTGTTCTCCCCGAAATGTCATCCCCTAAGGTACATCAATTGCTCCTCTGTATTGGAGTCTTCTCAGTGCACCTTGTTGAGAGAGATTCTCATTTAGACTCATTATCGGAAAATTGTAGTACTTCACTTTAGGGGAGGCAAACCTTCCTTTCATCAAAGATACGCCTCATAAGTTCAAGAAGTGTCCAGGTTTGTTCTGAGTGATTTGTATCATTTGGGAAGCGCTAGGGATTCGATCATTACTTTGAATTTGTCAAGATTTGATTTCATCACTTGAGCATCTTGGAAAACTGATAAGAGATCATGATTAATCAAAACACGACGACCATTCCATCACACTTGCAAAAGAGGAAAAGACTCAACGTGGAAGTGGGTGTGTGCCACTTGAAAGGAGGAGTTTAGAAGAAAGACAAGGTCTGGAAAATGTGTGTCCTAAACAATCTAGTGTAGTTGTAGGAGGGACTGGTGAGGTTTGAAACAGGGCTTGTGGTCCGAATTGGGACACCACAAACGGGATGTGAGTTTTGACTGGATTTTGTGCTAATTAAAGGCCCTATTTCGAAATTCTTGATTGAAATTGGGTTTTGATTTTTGAAAATTCACCATGGTTTTGTTTAGAAATGGTGATCACGTAAGGTTTACACATTTATACAAGCATTATAACGGGATGCTGAGTGCATTTAGAAGGGTTTTTGGTTTAAAGGGTGGCTGCCATACCGAACCATCAAACCCGAAGTCTGGTGGAGAGGCTCAGGCAAAACAAGAGTAAGGCCGATTCCTAGTCCATTTCCTCGAGTAGTGAAGGCCCTTGATACAAACAAGAGTAAGCATCATGGTATGGATGACGCCAATCGCTATCCATCTTTAGGCCCAAATAAGAATTAGGACCGTTTAGACGGGACGATTGGTCGAATGGGTGGGTTGGGCCTAGAAGGTTGAACTAAACGGCTTCAGAAGACCGAGTTATGAAAAACCGACAATTGTTTTGTACAAACTATTCCCTAACCTTGTTCAAGTTTCACCCTTGGCTACACGTAAGTGTATTTCCCCAAATGAGCGCCAAACCGTGGATGGAACCCACGGGGGGCGCTTTGGTGAAAGGAAAGAGAAACAAGCGTTTGCATTTTGTATGGAGTCGCCACCAATTTTTATGGGAAATTGGAACCGTTCAAATACCTCGTGTCATGTCAAGACACAAAGTAGAGACATGAACACTAAGCAATCGTTACATTTTAGCATTCTATGTCTAGAATGACTCGTGGGATGCCAATGAACACGGGTGCTCACGAGATCCTGGGAGGCGGGGTGAGGGTACGACAGGGAAGCTCTTTGATCGAACACCTAATCCCGCCTCGCCCCGATAGCGTACCTTACTAATGATTAGAAGTTATTCAGAGTTCTGATATATCGGGCTATATGCATGCAATGCAACATCCAAGATTAATCCTAACATGCTGAGAATTAATACTTAAGTCAACTGACATATGAATTTAGCATGTAATTGTCAAAAGTTGGATTTAATGCTCATTTACATGTGAAAGCATACAAGCAATAAAGGATAAATACAATAAAAGAAAATTACAATAATGAAAATTAATGATTGGTATCGATTAGGGCGATTTATGTCTAAAATTTTTAAAACGGATATTTTGAGAAAAAGAAATAAAAGAATAAAAGGGATAAAATTAATGAAAGTGAATTAATATATTACTGGGATATTAGTTAATTAATTACGTAAGCTAATAACTATGTCATGCGTAAAAGGGGTTCAGTGACGTGATTCACTTTCGAATAAAGCGCAGTTGTTAATCGCGCCTTTGAAGAGGCGCAGCAACGTCGGCTCCCTGCTCCAAGGGTGAGTTCGGGTTAGAATGAATCGCAAACCGTTAATGTTATTTGTTAATTCTAAGGATTGATTGATATTTAGACCGATGAAAGTGATTAATGAATTATTTACATATGATTGAGGTCATAAAAAGCGATAAAACATGGATGAGACGGAATAAATCTGAGATTAATTATGTGAAGGGTGATGTTAATGAATGATTAAATAAACTAACTAACTAAACTAATTAGACAAACATGATGAATGACGACGGATTAATGACTAAACAGTGAAAATATATCAACAATGAATCCTGTAAACTCAATATGAACTAATGAATCCCAAAAACTCTGATTGAATTTAATGACTAAAACCCTAAATATTGATTATTCGGGATTTGAGTCGATTTATGACGATTTAAACATGTTAATGATGATGGTCAATATACATATGAATTATTAAACTATCATGTGAAACTAATTAACGCATTTAACAAAACAAAAAGAAACAAATTTTAGACATTTAATTACAAAGGACGAGAGGAAGAAGAAAAGAAGTGAAATCATGCAAGTACCCTTTAAGAGGCGCAAGTATAGGCCAATTCTTCAAGAGGCTAATGTTGTGGTTTTTCTCGACGTCTGCCCACCGGAATTTCGCAAACAAGTTTTAAAGATGGTTTTAGAAATCGATTTTAATGAGGTACTTTACATAAACTTTACAAATTGTTATACAATAACAAAAACAATAAACAAAAGAGAGATTATACACCCCGCATTTACATGCTGACGGAACGAGATGAACTAAGAAGATCGATTAGTGAATGCTCGACGCTTTAATGCAAGGAAAGAGTGCCTCGAAGAGGAAAACGATTTAACAAGATTGATTAATTAGATTGATTGAGTGTAGTGGTCAAATTGGTCTGTCATGCAACGGAGAGGCTGGTACCCTGAAAGATCCGAGCTTACGTGGTCGGAAGTCCAAGCACGTAGGCGCCCAATTAGTAAGAACTAAGTCTAGAATGCAAAGGGAGAAGAGAAGGGGACATCATGGAGAAATATGAGGAAACTTAAAAGCTCCTATTTATACTAATCACGTGAAGGAATAGGTTTGAGACTTTAGAAGTGAATCTCGAAAAAAGATATAAAAAGATACGTAAATCATGCAAAGAAGGGCTCGGGAAGAGGCTAGCAACAGCCGATCGTTGGGAAGAGGAAGAGGAAAGACTCCGGCTGCCTATTCCTGTGAGGTTTCCTCCTTAAGAAAGATTTCCGTGTTTAAGTTATGGTAGACGGAAATAATTGATTATCTTTAATATCTTGGTAAATATTACAGGATATTATTTGCCAAAAGATAAGATTTGAGAAATATGGAATAGAAATATCCTAACATTCCAACATTCGACGGATTTAACAGCTTATCGAAATGGAGACGCTTTTGACCCTGATCCAATGTACTCTAACTATCGCCAAAAACGACCATCGGGACGTAGATGACAAACTCAAGAGGTTGACATTAATATTTGAGCAATCAATGACGATAATCTTACTTAATCACAAATCGCCTGGCGAATCAAACATGCTGGCCCAATCATCACCGGTGTGGTGGTTCATGAAAGGGGTGCGTAAACGAGGTGTCTACACGCTACTCGTGAATGATCAAGGCAATCGAGTAGGATTACACCAAGAGGTGTTCTTTTGTATAACCTCCTCTTGCATGAGAACGATCGTGGTGCCTAGTAGCGATAGCACGTTGTCCCCTTTGTCCATATCCGTGATAGTACTGTTGAGCTTGGAAATTTAGGGATTGCTTGGAATGGTGGATAGGTACCGTTGTCCCTGATTTGTCCATATCAAATCACCGATGCATAAAGGCATTTCCACCATGTCATCTGGCATATTAATCAAAGATGCAAGTTTGCAAGAGCATCTCGCAAATTGATTTTCTTCCCGAGGTAGGTGATAGGTCACGCGATCAAAGAATCGGGCAACTTGGTCTATTCTGCTTGATATGTTAGGCTCGCCTTCGGATTTTCCAAGATCCCGTGAACGCGATTGATGATCAGACGAATCACTCATGCACTCGGAGGTTTTTAAATGCCTAAGCTCACGCCGCATGTAGTCCAAATGGAGATAAGCTTCGTATTCTGCAAAGATTGTTTGTCGCCTGAAGTCGAGTTTGACAGAGATCGGTGTATGCTCGCTCAGTGAGAAATGAGCAACACTCATATTCCAAATCCTCTTAAGTTTGATGCTCCATCAAAGTAAAGGTCCTGTGAATCTACATCGGCTTGGGAGTATATCTCGCCTGGAAATAACCAAGTATCTATTATTCAGTGCATCATTGATGGATTTTCTTGCAAAGAATTAAAGAAAGGCGCCTTTTATGACTTCGTGAGGCACGTATTTGAGATCTAACTCGAGAGCATCAAGGTCCATCTTGCTTAGGCGTCTGAGGACTGAGGGTTTCAAGAGGTATTTGACAGATCCATTTTGGAGTATATTTTGACGGAGTAGCTAAGCAGTAATGACGAGCTTCTTTGTTTCCACACAAGAGCGAGGCATGTCTTTTCGAAAGTGGAATATTTGCACTCGTATTCTAGAACTTTACTAAGGTAGTAGATAACTCTTTTCTTCCTTTCCTACGGTTTGGAGCTAGCATGGCGCCCATGGCTATTCCTGGCTATCGTGAGATATAAACCAAGAGGTTGACTCGTTGAGGTGGCGAGACGGGTGGTTTAGCTAATATCTCCTGATTCATTTAATGCCTTTGACACCATCATCCACATGGTGTGATCTGATTTCTCGAGCTTTTGGAAGATAGGTTCACGATCATGGGTGAGTTTCGATATGAATCGACTTTTATATATTGCACATTTCCTGTGAATCCTCCGACTTCTTTTTCCGTTTGAGGTTGTGGCATTTCGATCGCAGCTTGATCTTGAAGGGTCTATTTCTATACCTCTGTGGCTAACGACGTGATCCTGTGAGTTTGCCGCATGTTACTCCGAATGCGCACTTCCGAGGATCGAGCCGTGTTGTACTTTCTAGAGCCTTGAGAAGAATTTGCGGGTTGCTCCGCACATGCCTCTCTATCCTGGACTTGACAATCATGTCGTCACGATACCCCAACTTCTTTATGCATCATGTCATGTAGGAGTGTAGTCACATACAGGCTGATATGTAGTCTGACAAATGGGATTAACCCAAACTCACATGACCATAGCAACAGGTTCCTACCGAGGACAAAAAGGTTCCTTATGCATGTCTTATGGCCATCTTGATTTGGTTGTATCCCGCGCACCCATCCATGAAGGATAGTAATTTAGATTCACAGATTGTCCACCAACATGTCGATATGTGGTAGAGAAAAGTCATCTTTAGGACTTGCTTTGTTTAAGTCTCTAAAATCAACACAAACACGGATTCTCCCATCCTTTTGGGTGCGGGTGTTGACATGTTGGCTACCAGCCAGCCTTTGAATTGCTTATCGACTTCTTCCTTAATCTTGAGAGCCCATTCTTTCCTCATTCGACGAAGACTGTTTCACGGCTTGAAACTCGGCTTAATTGGGATTCATGTTCTATTGATATCCATGTCGATCCCTAGCATATCTTCTAGACCAAGCGTAAACGTCTTTGAATTCGTGCTAGGAGGTCTATGAAACCCAGCCCTTTCTTTGCAGCTCAAGGTAGCCCATATCCAAGTCTGGGTTCTAGTTCTGGCTCCTACATTGATGGGTTCCCGGTGTTTCATTCACACCGGTCTCCTCTCCCCTTGTAGTATTTCGGCCATGCAGGGAGGTATCTCAATTGAGTCTGGTCAAGGTCATCCTCAAAGACATCGTGAAATGTAATTGCATTCAAGATAATACAAAGAGTAAGCAGTAATATGATTTATTCATATTAAATTTTGAGAAAAGTGAAACAAGGAAGCCATCCGATATGTGGTCACCATGTAAAGCGCTTGTTGGACATTTCCTGAACTAATGTTACTATTTGAGGTTAAGCTAAGAGAAACAAAGGGAGTGGGGACGACTACGGAGGAGACTTCCTAGTAACTTCTGATCCGACTGACCACCGACCGACCAATTCACTGTCTTGTTCTCCCTTGAACATCTCCTTCTCCAAAGGTGATTTGAAGAGTCTTCCGATTGTTGGTCCACTTTGCTTTCTCACTGGTCTGCCAGCTATTCCCGTGATTAACGGTAGGTTCGAAGTGACTGTTTGAAGTATCATGGTAATGTGATCTCATCCCTGTGGTTCTAACAAATCGATCTTCTGCAAATATTAGACTAACAGCTTGTCTGCCCAAGCAAGGTTGACGAGCCTTCACTCGCAGAGGGAACCGCTCGAGGAATGGGGCAGCACCACAAAAGATCTCATTCTAGCAGCTCTTCCAGATAGTGCTAAGGTTCTCAAAATCATGTGAAAGAGTTCTGATTCCTTCCCTAAACTAAGTATCCATTTAGTAGGATATATGGTTTATTTTGACTCCACGTGCTCACTGCCTTTGAAACTTGAGCGAGCATCTGAGAACTTCCTCAGTGTGTTTGCATCCCAGTCCAAGTGGTATTCTTTTAGTTGCTCTTGTAAAGGGAAAAAGGTGTTTTTCCGTGCAGGTTCAAAAGGCATTCCCGAAGTATCCCTGGATTTGAGTAATGTGTTTGACTACCAAATGGAGTAGGGATCAGATAGGGGCGCCTAAATCGACTTTCTATGACACCATGCTTTGAAAGCCCAAGTTCAGGCATCGGATCCGTGCAAGGGGACTTGATATTTGAGTTCTTCGGGACATTGCTTTGACGCGAAGTGATCGCCACCACTTCATTGCTTAGTGGAGTTTGATCTTGTGGAAGGGTGGATGTTATGCTTGGAATGAATCCAAGGTCTTCCCGTGGCATGTTGAAGGAAGCTTCAATGTCCACTATTTTGGAAGTTAACTTTCGTCAATCGTAATTGGCTCTACTACGGTTAGTTTAACCAGTCCTACTACCTTCGGCCATCATCATAGTTACGCGCTTAACACCTGACGGTAGGGTCCAATCCCACTCTTCATGCCTAATTTGAATCGCTTTCAAAGGTATGACGCGCTGATCGCGGAGTCATCATCCACCAAGGTCATCGCACATTCTTCTTAAGCAAACCAATTGATGTAAAGAGAGTTGTTGACTAGCGCCAAAGGCGGCAAAATTATCCGAAAGTACAGGGATTACTTAGCTTCGATTCTCGGTACACAAGTTGACTACATCGTGGTGGAGTTATGTGCTACGTTATTTTGGCCAAAGCTTAGCAGAAAGTTGCGGCGGGAATGAGCTACATTAGGTTACTTAATCATCAACGATCACCTTTGGCTTCCTTTGGGATTGCTTTTAGCAAATGGTCGAGAGCCATCTTCTATTATCATTTGGTGTGATAACGCTGTGGGACCATTTTAGTATTTTGATATGGACGCCGAACGAGTTAGGGTGGTCCACATCTTCGTCTTCACTTCATTTTGGACTATTTCTTGACTAGGTGAGTTTTCAATGAGATACTCGCCCTTCATCGGCCCATACTCCATCGATCGTAGAGCAGTTCCCCATTCTCATGATTCGCCTCAATCGTAATTCGTCGCATTAGTTTATCAACCACTGCCACTACTCTGCATAGTAGCATTTGGGAGAAAATTAGTGGCTGATGTTCTTTGTGGTGTTGTATTGGGTCATGGGTCACACCACATTTTCCAATTCCAAACTTTGCTTATCCACACCTGCTCATGCGATGAAGCTCTGCATGTAGAAATGGTAGAGAACCCTTTATTCTCAATTTCAGGATCTCATCTTCGACTCTGAGACTATGTGAACAATCTAAGGTGCTTCTTCACTCAGGATCACTAGAACTTCCAAAGAGGACTCGAGTGTCATGAGTTTACCCCTCCATGCGCATTGGTAGCTCGACCATCCCTCAACCATGTCTGGCACATTTTTCAATTTGT